>NC_066584.1:438554518-438859240 GCF_024323335.1 Lathyrus oleraceus | reverse complement strand
AAAATTCCGGAGCCTGTCGTTATTAAATATGATGGCAGCAAGAAGAAAGTATCGCCAACTCTTGTGATAAAGCCAGCGGGTCCTGTCCCGTATGTATCAGACAAAGTTGTTCCTTACCGATATAACGCAGTCATGCTAGAGGATGAAAAGGAGGTGCCATTGCCTTCAACTTCTGTTTTGAGCATTTCAGATGTTAGTGGAGTGACCCATAGTGGTCGTGTTTTCTTGGATCAGTCGAAATCCCATGAGGAAATTGTGAAGAGAACTGCTGTTAATCCTGCCGGTCCCGTGGGGACTTCATCTTTAAATAATTGTGTTCCTGCTGTTAAGGGTGTTGACCCTGTTGCTGTTAAGAATAATAATACTCCTATCCCGGTTGGCTAGTCTGGCATTTTGAAAGAAGATGGTGATGAGATGCTGAGGCTCATCAAAAGGAGTGAATATAATGTTGTTGATCAGCTGCTACAAACTCCATCAAAGATATCTGTCTTATCTTTGTTGATGAATTCCGAGCCACACTGCGAAGCTTTGCAGAGGGTGTTAGACGTGACATACATGGATCACAATGTCACAATCGAACAGTTTGATAGCATTGTTGCAAATATAACCGCTTGCAACAATTTGAGCTTCTGTGATGCTGATCTTCCTGATGAGGGAAAAGACCATAATTTGGCTTTACACATATCTATGAACTGTAAGGATGATGCCTTGTCCAATGTGTTGGTGGACACAGGATCATCACTCAATGTATTGCCAAAATCCACTCTTGCTAAACTTTCATATCAGGGGCCTCCCATGAGGCAAAGTGGAGTGGTAGTGAAGGCGTTCGATGGATCACGCAAAACTGTGATTGGCGAATTAGAACTCCCGATCAAGATTGGACCTAGTGATTTCCAGATCACTTTCCAAGTCATGCATATTCATCCGTCTTATAGTTATTTGCTTGGCAGACCATGGATTCACGAGGTAGGCGCCGTGACATCCACCCTACACCAAAAGTTGAAGTTCTTGAAGAACAAGAAGTTGGTGGGGATAGGGGGAGAGAAGGCTCTCTTGGTCAGCCATTTATCTTCCTTTTCCTATATTGACGCTGAGGATGAGGTTGGGACTCCGTTCTAAGCCTTGTCTATTGCTGAGCCTTCAAGGAAAGGACTTTCTTCATTTGTCTCCTATAATGATGCGAAGTTGGCCATTGAGCATGGTGCAACTACTGGACTGGGGAAAATGATCAAGTTGGAAGATAACAAGTCCCGAGCTGGCATAGGGTATTCTTCTGGTGTTTCCAATGATCTTGGGATGTTCCAGAGTGGAGGTTTCATCCACACCGTTGAAGAGCAGGAAGCTGCTGCCATTGTTGAAGATGATGAAGAGGAAGACCTTTGCAACTTTGTCATACCTGGAGGAATCTGCAATAATTGGGTCGCTGTTGATGTTCCAACAGTTATCCATAAGTCAATGTAATGTGTTCATTTTGTTCAAAAACCCTTCTTCCATGCCAAAAGGAGAAGTGAAGATATTGTTGGCATAATTTGATTAATACAATGATATTCATTCAATAATCACATGTTAAATGTTTGTTTTCCAAAATTATTTTTCCTTTTTGCTTTTTTCATGAAATTGGTGATCACCATAAAACCCTAAAAAGAGAATAAAATCAATCTTTTCATTTGCATAATGATTCGCCTTGTTTGAATTCTGAAATCTCTTTTATACTCAAAATCATTATGCAGGTTAATCAAACCCATTGAACATAATGATCCAACACCATCTCCCAACTTTGAGTTCCCTGTATTTGAGGCGGAAGAAGATAATGTTGAAGAGATTCCTGATGAGATTACCTGTCTGCTTGAGCACGAGGAGAAGATAATTCAGCCGCATCTTGAGGATCTGGAAACAATCAACTTGGGGTCTGAAGACTGCATTCGTGAAGTGAAGATTGGGGCACTCCTGGAAGAGTCTGTCAAGAAGGAATTGATCGAGTTGCTACGAGAGTATGTCGACGTCTTTGCCTGGTCGTACGAAGATATGCCTGGTCTAGATACTAATATCGTGCAACATTTCTTGCCGTTAAAGCCTGAGGTGTGCCTGTGAAGCAAAAGCTAAGAAGAACTCATCCTGATATGGCAGTGAAGATTAAAGAAGAAGTTCAGAAGCAAATTGATGTGGGGTTTCTGGTGACTTCTACGTATCCTCAATGGGTGGCTAATATTGTGCCCGTGCCTAAGAAAGATGGAAAAGTCCGAATGTGTGTGGATTACCCTAACTTGAATAAAGCTAGTCCAAAAGATGATTTTCCTCTACCACACATTGATATGTTGGTAGACAATACGGCTAAATTCAATGTATTTTCATTTATGGATGGATTTTCCGGTTATAATCAGATTAAAATGACATCCGAGGATATGGAGAAGACAACATTCATCACACCTTGAGGAACATTCTGTTATCGAGTGATGCCCTTCGATTTGAAGAACGCCGGAGCCACGTATCAACGTGATATGACTACCTTGTTTCATGACATGATGCACAAAGAGATCGAGGTGTATGTTGATGATATGATTGCGAAGTCGAAAACGGAAGTTGAACATGTAGAACACTTGTTAAAGCTTTTCCAGCGTGTGAGGAAGTACAAACTCCGCCTGAATCCGAACAAGTGTATATTTGGAGTCTGTTCCGGCAAGTTATTAGGCTTTATTGTCAGCGAAAGAGGTATTGAAGTTGATCATGCCAAGGTCAAAGCAATACAAGAGATGCCTGCGCCCAAAATTGAGAAGCAAGTCCGAGGTTTTCTTGGCCGCCTGAATTACATTTCGAGATTTATATCCCACATGACTGCCACATGTGCGCCTATATTCAAGCTCCTCCGGAAAGATCAGCGTCATGATTAGACCGAGGATTGCCAAAAAGCCTTTGACAGTATCAAAGAGTATTTGTCTAAGCCTCCGATTCTGTCTCCGCCTGTTGAAGGGAGACCGTTGATTATGTACTTGACTGTGCTTGATGATTCCATGGGTTATGTCCTTGGTCAGCAAGATGAATCCGGAAAGAAAGAGTATGTGATATACTACTTGAGTAAAAAGTTTACTGACTGTTAGTCTCGGTACACAATGCTTGAGAAGACATGTTGTGCTTTAGCTTGGGCTGCTAAGCGTTTACGCCATCATACGACTTGGTTGATATCCAAAATGGATCCAATCAATTATATCTTTGAGAAGCCTGCTTTAACTGGGAGAATTTCCCGTTGGCAGATGTTGTTATCTGAGTATGATATTGAGTATCGAGCTCAAAAGGCTATTAAAGGTAGTATCTTGGCTGACCATTTGGCACATCAACCAATTGAAGATTATCAGTCTGTGCAGTATGACTTCCCTGATGAGGAGATTCTGTATTTGAAGATGAAAGATTGTGATGAACCTACGCTCGGTGAAGGGCCAGAGCCTGGTTCCCGATGGGGTATGGTGTTCGGCGGTGCTGTCAATCAGTATGGAAATGGTATTGGGGCAGTGATTATTACTCCTCAAGGCACACATTTTCCTTTTACAGCAAGGCTAACTTTCAAATGCACGAATAATATGGCGGAGTATGAGGCTTGTATTATGGGTTTGGAAGAGTGTATTGATCTTAGGATCAAACATCTTGATGTTTATGGTGATTCGACCCTTGTTGTTAATCAGATTAAAGGTGAATGGGAAACGAATCAGCCTGGCCTCATCCCATACAGAGATTATGCGAGGAGGATTTCAAATTTCTTTACTAAGGTTGACTTCCATCATATTGCTCGAGATGAGAATCGGATGGCGGATGCTCTTGCTATGATTGCTTCAATGATTGCAGTGAAGCATTGGAATGAAGTCCCCAATATTACTATGACGCGCTTGGATAGACCGGCTCATGTGTTTGCAGCTGAGGAAGTAAAAGATGATAATCCGTGGTATTATGATATCAAATGTTTTCTCCAAAGTTAGATTTACCCGCCTGGGGCATCTGTTAAGGATAAGAAAACTTTGAGGAGATTATCTGGCAGTTTTTACCTTAATGGTGATGTGCTTTACAAGAGGAATTTTGACATGGTTCTGCTCAGATGCGTAGTGTAGCGGGGTATTCGTTACCATTAGAGATATTGACTAAATCCAAGGTAAATCATACAAGTCGAGTCGCCACCGCACTTCTATTTATCCAAAGGAATGGTTAGAAAGCGAACAAAAACCTAAAAGTTTTATCGAATCAAAAACTAGTAAATATGTCAGAGATCTGGGTAAGGGGGTTAGTAAATATGCAATGGGAAGGCATTAGGCACCCAAAGCATCCTAGGTACTCCTAGGGAGCCCTTTTCACATTTATTGTAAGGTTGGTATTTTTGTGAAAATTTATTTGTGCAAACATGACTGAAGGGATGAGAAAAGCGTGTATGTTTATCTAATGTACTACTTACTAAAAGAAGGGTCAAAAGAAAATGACTCGCACGGACGTCGCATCCACTGCATACGTATCTCATCTGAATCTGAGAATCAGAGTCTTCGTAGCTCGGCTACCTATGGGTTAAAGAGGAGTGTGCTCACTAAGACATTGCGTCTTATGCCTACGTATCTCATCTGGGATGAAAATTAGAGCAAAACATAGTTCGACCACCTATGGGGTAAGGGTTATGTTTTGGGGTGAACGACGTTACTATGCAATCTACCGGATGCTCGACCTTTGGAGACTTACTCGCATGTAGTAGAAGGAGATAACGTGTTCTTAGGAGAAGAAAAATCAATGAGTTTGGGGTGTTTAGGGATGCTCATGCAAAAAGGCAGTCATAAATGAAGGAACCACGCTACCTTAAATGACATGCCACGAGAGGCTATACGAAACCTAAGAAATCGGTAACATGTGGGAAAAGTAAAGGGATCGAGAGATCTACCGTACAGATAAAGATCCGAAGTAACATCAATTAAAGAGATAAGAAACCCAGAGATCTCTCAAACTAGCACCATCAAAGAAAGTGAGTAAGTACAGGTAATCGGAATAAACCTCCAGGTGGTATCCCACAAATAAAGTGGAACACCAGGCAAGCCATCTCTGCAAGAGTCGTATGAGCCCTCACAAAACAAAACTCAACAAACAGGTTAGAGAAACAAGATAGGGTAATCAAGAGTTGCCCCCAAATCAAAATGTAACCACATGAATCATGCCATTAAAATTCACAAAAAGCTCACAAAAAGCAACTAAGGGTAGGAGGCCTAAACCTCTTGTCAAACACATGCATCAAAAGGGTATCAAATTCACCCATAATACCTCATACATTCAGAGCATTCAAATTAAAAGCATAAAGTAATGGGAATAAGGCAAACCTCACTGGAGAGATCGAATGAATTTGAATTGCCCGGTTGGGTTTGCAAAGCAATCTGAGGGTTTATGTGAGAGGGAATTGGTTCTTTGCCGGTGAGTTCCCTTCAGTCTCTGGAGGTTGCTCTGAACTCTGTTAGCTCTTCTCTCACTATCTTTTTCCTTGCCAGGGTAATAGGAATATAATTGCCTTTTGTTTCACTGAAACTCTGAATTTATAACCTAATTTTTGTGAACCTGTGGGCTCAAATGAGAGAGGCCCAAGTCCAAAAATTTTCTGTTATATTTTATTTATTTATTTTTTATTTTTTTTTCGTTTTTCGTTTTTTTTAAACATGTGGGCTTCGCCTAGCGAGCATGATAGTTCCAGAAATTCCTTTGAGCGTAGGTGATTCTGGTAGCTTTTCTTGGGACTCGCTAGGCGACCCATTCTGCTCGCCTAGCGAGCATGACAGCTCATGAACAAACTTTTGCTCCTTCAAGATTAACGTTTTGACTGATGAATAGACCCCATTCGAACCTGTTGGAAGTATCTCAAGCCATTCCCTTGTGTTGACTGATCATCTAAATAGAACCCACAAAGTGTCTTGGATGATACTCAAGCTTCAAACAAAAGATGCTAGTGACACATTTTTGTGCTTTTGGTTAGTAAACAAAAGTAAGAGAAACAATGATGTATAATTCAAGCATGCTTGGTGATCTCAAACCAATCACAAGGAGTCCCACCCAAAGGCAAAGGGAACCAAGATGCTAAAGATCCTTGAGGCAATGCAAATGCAATGTTATGATGCCATGAGGGATCTTAGGGTCAAAATTGGGGTCTTACATGTGGATAGACACGAAGCAGACCTGTTGATGAATGAAGTCCATGAAGGTTCATTTGGTACTCATTTCCATGGACATGCAATGGCAAAGAAGATGTTGAGAGCAGGCTGATATTGACTGACAATGGAGTCTGACTGTTGCAAATTTGTGAAGAAATGCCACAAGTGTTAGATTTATGCGGATAAGATTCATATTCCCCCGACACTTCTGAATGTTATTTCCTCACCATGCCCTTTCTCCATGTGGGGAATTGATATGATTGGCATGATTGAACCAAAGGCGTCGAACGGTCACCGTTTTATTCTAGTAGCCATTGATTACTTCACCAAGTGGGTTGAAGCGGCATCATATGCAAATGTGACCAAGCAGGTGGTTGTGAGGTTTATCAAGAATCAACTCATATGCCGATATGGTGTGCCAGACAAGATCATTACAAATAATGGATAAAACTTAAGCAATAAGATGATGAAAGAGTTGTGTAACGAGTTCAAGATCGCGCATCATAATTCTTCTCCCTATAGACCCAAGATGAATGGGGCTTTTGAAGCTGCTAACAAGAACATCAAGAAAATTATTTAGAAGATGGTTGTTACGTACAAAGATTGGTATGAGATGCTGCCATTTGCTTTGCATGGTTATCATACATCAGTTCGTACTTCAACAGGGGCAACCCCTTTCTCTCTTGTATATGGCATGGAGGCGGTGCTCCCCGTAGAGGTTGAGATCCCATCATTAAGAGTCTTGATGGAAGCCAAGTTGACTGAGGCTAAATGGATTCAGAGTCGTTATGACCAATTGAATTTGATTGAAGAGAAGAGATTAACTACTATGTGCCATGGTCAGTTATATCAGCAAAGGATGAAGAAAGCCTTTGATAAGAAGGTCAAGCCTCGTGTGTTCCGAGAAGGTGACCTCGTGCTCAAGAAAGTCTTGTCTTTCGCGCCCGATTCCAGGGGTAAGTGGACTCCAAACTATGAAGTTACATACGTTGTTAAGAGAGCCTTTTCAGGCGGTGCTTTGTTGCTCACAACTATGGATGGGGAGGATTTCACCGGTCCTGTTAATTCAGATGCAGTCAAGAAATACTTCGCCTAAAAAAAACAGAATAGCTCGCTAAGTTGAAAACCTGAAAGGGCGACTTAGGAAAAAATGAGCGTCTCGGTGGATTGAAAACCCGAAAGGGCGAACCAGGCAAAAGTTAGAGACATGAAAAAAAATGAATATACATATCCCGCTAGATTGAGTACCTCACCCTGGGGCAATCTAGGAAAAAATTAGGATTTGGCAAGCAACTGCATCCTGACAAGACTTTGT
Source organism: Lathyrus oleraceus (assembly GCF_024323335.1). Taxonomy (NCBI): domain Eukaryota; kingdom Viridiplantae; phylum Streptophyta; class Magnoliopsida; order Fabales; family Fabaceae; genus Lathyrus; species Lathyrus oleraceus. The sequence goes on along the minus strand of NC_066584.1, from coordinate 438,851,773 downwards.
TCTACAATTGTCACTTGTTAGGGATTCTCGCTCAATCGTCATCAATGGAAGCGTCAAATACAGTGAATTCAGAGTTAGTGGAGAAAATGGTCATTATGTTTAATATAGCCCTTTTTCCATGTATATCACCAATTTCAAATTTGTAAAGATCCATAGAGTTACGCCATTTGCGGAATACCATCCCATTAAATAAATTTGAGCCTTTATCCAATTCTTGGCAGTCTTACTTATTTCTGTTTAACAAATGCTTGCATGTTTTAATTTAATGTGTATCATTTGTTTTAAGAAAATAAAGTTTTTATAAACTGTTTTAAACAAAATGAACATCCACAATGACTAAAAGGATAAATGGAACGTCCTCGGTGCTTTCCCAAGGATAGTATGATCACCTAAAGGTAAGACATTTGTTCATATTCTGGCATGTTTATATCCTCTTCATCAACTTTCAGTTGTCTCCTCAACAAGAAGTTGTCTAGAGCAATTGGTGAAGGGCTTGTTTCCCTTTTCATCCCCAGCATGTCACGCGTTGACGAAGGATTCATTTCCGATTCCCTCATCCAAGGCAGTTCCTTTCAGAATGCTTCCAGTTTATCCCTAGTGGAGCAAATTGTTCTTTCTTCCCTTAAAGAGTTGCCTCTCCAGCATTTAGAAGGGAGTGTTTTGATTGACGTGTATCTGGTTGGTGTTTGTTCCCCACGGAATTTCATATCATTCCTTGATAAGTTCCCCAGTGGAGTTTCTTCTACGACGGATCTCATTGATATTCAGCCACCTATTATCGAGAATTGATGAGAAGTCTCTGGCAGTTGGCGGTTGTGACTTTGCATGTCCCCAACGGTGATCGATCTCTTCCCGTATTTGATGCATCCTCACCAGAGCTGAGTTCTCCTGTAGGCCTTGCCCTTCTTTTTTGAGATGTTGCGCCGGATGTCCATTTGTGACTCTTGAACCTGTTTGTGTTAGATATGTCTGGCTGTCAGCATTAATCATACACAAATCATGCATATACATGCATAATCATAGCATTCAGATATTCATGATTTGCATTCTTTGCCATATATCTTTGATTGTTATCTCCTTCTATTGGTGAAATATTCTTCCCCAAGCAGATACTCGTGTCTGATTTCTCCATATAGAGTCAGCCCCATAGGCAGAAAGTGTCTATCTTTCCTTCTTTTATTCCCCACTGAGTTATGCCCTCGTGGATGATTATTGTTTCAGTTTCCTCCCCAGTTGCGTATCACGATGGAATTACTCCCCTGAGTTATATCCTCGTTGGGTTGAGTCTTGTTTAATTGTGTCTTTCTAGTTTGTTCCTAGATTGACTCCTTTCTTGTTATCCCTTGCAGTTCCCTGTGATTTAGTTGTTCAATTGCTTAGTAACTAGTAAATGTTCATCCTTTTCCCCGGTGGATCTCGTGGCCTTCTACCTAGTAGTCGGTAGTTGTAAGTCCTATTTCTGTGGTTTTCTACCCGGTAATCGGTAGATGTAATTCCCTCTTTGTTGGTTATCTTTACCCAGTAACCGGTATTGATACTCCTTCATTTTTGAGTATACCACCCAGTGACCGGTGATATATCTCTTGGATAATTGCTTTTATTAGGAAATTTATCCCTTGCGAGTCATCTTTCATTTACCCTTGTTTGGTAATGATTGTTTCTCCTTCTGATTGGCCATCATTTTATACCCAGTAACCGGTATCCCGATGTCCTTTCTTTTCGGTCGATTTATCCTTTATTAACCCAGTAACCAGTTGTGGATAATCTTCCATGCAAGTATGTTATCTACGTTATGACGGTAATAGATAATATATCTCATGCGCTCTTCAGTCGAAGTATTTTTCTTCCCCAGTTGAGTAAGATTCGTATTTCCTTGTGGGATCGAATGTCCATCCTGTAAGTCGAGTATGCTTTTTCAGCCCTCCTTTCAAATGATGAGTGTCTTGGATATGCTCCCAATTCACGCTTGGTGGGTCACCTATTATATACCCAGTAACCGGTATCATTGGTGTTCCTTCCTTCTGCTCCCTATTATGACTTTTGTCCCCTATGGAGTCAGATTTTCCTTAGTTGAGATGTGCCTTTTGGGTTCTCCTCATATGTTTTGGATGATTGATATCTTTCACCCTTATACCGGTCATAGATATTCTTTCTCCCTGAGCGGCTTGTTCTCTCACCCAGTAATCGGTGCTTTGACAATATGTCTCCCTTTGAGTTTATTTCCTGGTAGCCGGTAATATCTCGTTGTTTCTTCTTCAGCTGAGTCCTTTGTTGACATCCTTGTTCGAGTCTGGATTTTTATCCGAAGCATCCTTTACAGATAGTTCTGCTGTATTGGCATATTCCCTAATACATGCATCTTTGCGTCAGCTCGAGTCTTTCCATCGAATTATTTTTGTGGAATCCCTTCGTGTCTCCCAACAAGTTTTCAAGTCGTGACCTGCTCACACATTTTTACCTTATTTCCCCCCAGAGTCTCTGTCTCCCTAGTGAGTGTGTTACTCCTATGGACCTTCAGTTTCTCCCAATTTCTTTTTCTTTGTGGCAATTATTCACCATGAAGATTTTTTTTGCATACATACATTTGCATCATGAGGTCTCTTAGGGACCAAAATTCATCTCTTTGTTATTATTTAAGCCCATTCTATCTCGTCGACATGAAGATTTTAACCTTCATATCTCCGGCTAGAATGACCTTAAATAGGGGCATCTGTAAGACCCTAATTTTGACCCTAAGATCCCTCATGGCATCATGTTATTGTACAAGTGCATTGCCTCAAGGACCATAGCATGTTTGGCTCCTTAACCCTAGGGTTGGGACTTGTTTGAGTATTTTGAGACCACCAAGCATGCTTGTATTGTATATTATTGCTTTTCTTATTTTGATTACTAACCAAAAGCACAAAAATATGTCACTAATTCTTTTTGTTTTGAAGCTCAAGTGATCATGTGCTCCAATGCTCCTAGGAGGCTCCTAAGCACAATGAAGTGGCTAGATGAAGATGAGAACAAGCATGGAAATGGTCCACAAAGCTACTAATCATCATATATGTCTCCCAAGTATCTCAATTTGCCAATCTGATCAAGATAACCCAAGGGGCTTGAGGATTGTTTCCCAAGGAAACCCTAATTCAACTGTGCTTTGACCATGCCTTGCTCATGAAGCAACCTCAACCTATGATCAAATTCAATAAAGGTAAGTTATTTCATTCATTATTTTATGCATATATGAGCCCATGTGAGGCCCCTAAATCATTTATTCATCAAGATTGGAAGTTTGGCCTTGAAAAGTTGACCAGTCAAGTCATCTGACTAAATTGAGGATCATTGAGATATAACTTTTGATGTGTTTGTAAAATGAAGATGACCCTAAGAGAAAAACTGTTCTTAATAACCATATGAACAACTTTCATGTTCATCAAAAATCCATTTGAAACTTGGAAGGTCATCATTCATTTCAAAACATTATAGGTCATTTTGACTGAAACCCTAATTTTGGGTCAACTTCCCAAGGACCTAACTTCCTTAATTTTTATGTTTTTGAGGTGAGACCAAATTCATTGGAAATCTTAAGATGTATAATTCAAATGTTATGTTGGACAAAATTTCATAATCCTAAAATAAATACATGTGATAATACAATACATTATAGGTCACCTTGGACCTAAGTCATTGAATTTGAAAAAGTTCCTAACTTCAAGTGCCCATAACATTTTCATGAAAAATCCAAATGATGCCAAATATGAGTCTAAATTGATCATCTTGAAAAGGTATACAAATTTTATGTTGGAGGTTTTTCCATTTGAAGCTTGCATCATGGAATCAGAGGGGCTTGAAGAGGCTTGCTTTTGGGGAAAATTTTCAAAGGGTGACTTAGTCATGTTTTGTGCCCAAACTTTCACAGCCAGTTTTCATTGATTTCCAAATGCCAAATGAATTTTTGCCCAACATGACTTTTGTTCCTTATTTCAAGGTCTACCCAACCATTATTCACATTACTTTTTTGGACTTTCCATTGGTGAGTTTCGAAGAGCTCTTTCTTTGTGTTCATTTTTGCATTTCATGTTGAAACTTCATGTGCAAGCCAATACTATTTCAATTACACGTCCAATTCCATTTCATTTGAGTTTAGCTTGATTTTGCACCCATTATTGGGCCTCACATGCGCCTGTACAGGCTCATGCACCAAAGTTCAAAGTTGCCATGCACACGAGGGAATCATGATCTCAGCCCTCTTCAGCTATAAATAAGAGTTCAATCTCATTCATTTCTCAACCTGGTAGAGACCTGAAGTGCTACAGAATTGAAATCCCAACCATTACCAAAGGAATTTTCAGATTTTTCTCTCTTTTTCAAGCTTGAAATTCAACATCATTAGTTGATTTACAAAGCTCAATTCCTTGGCCTATCATCTCCATTACATCTCCAGAGCAAAAGCAGATCAAGATGTTGAAGAACTCGTGGCCTTAGAAGCTCCATTTCAGAGGTAGAACTTCAAACTTTTTGGATCTATATCTTGCAATTCAATGTAGTTTTCTTTGGTTTATGTGGTTTTCTGAAGTCCTCACACTTGAGGTAGGCCAGTGGTGGTCTCAATTCTTCATTTCATGCATTTCTAGTTGACACACCATGATCTTCCATCTCAGATTTCTCTCAAAATAGGAAGGATGAGGAAGATCCATGGATACAGTGGTGATGTACATCACCTGAGCTTCATTTTGATGTCCTTATTTTTTATTTTCGTTACAATTTTTGTCTCTGCAAGTGGTGGCCGGAATCTGGTATATCACCGGAGAAGATGGTGGTTTCCACCACCATCACCACGTGTGCACTTTCCTGATCGTTGGATTGCTTGGCCACGTTATAATCTCATGTGTTGGTTGTGTTTACTTATTTTAAATCACCATGTCGCGCGCTTGACTTAAGTCCACCATGCGCCCTCACCTCTGAGCCTTTGATCTATGCCACGTCAATTAATCAGTTTGATTTGGTGGCTGCGCTTTTTTCTATTATTCCTATTTTCTTTTAATTTCATTTAATTCCTTTTATTTTAAAAAATTCATAGAAAATTTATTTGAAGTCACAAAAATATGAGACCAATTCCAAATTTTTTCTTGAAAAATCTAGTTTCATATTTTGATTTTTAATTATTTTTGTGACTTTATTTAATATTTTTTGTGAATTATTTGATTTTTAATAGTTTTAATTCATTTTTAATTACTTTCTGATATTTGAAAAATCCAAAAATAGTTTCCTAAGATCTATGGATAATGATAAGTCAATGAAAAATAGTCTCATCAATTTCTTATTTGATTTGAGATTTATTTGAGATTTTAATTCATATTGTGTTATTTTTTATTGTTTTTAATTGTTTTTAAATAGTTTCTGATTTCTAAAATGGTTGAGAAAATTTGTCAAAGTTTGTTTGACCATGCTAGACCTATGACATTTTAATTGGACTTGTTGAAGCTAATTTGAATTAAATTTGAGGTTTGACCATATTTTGATTATTTTATTTTGCATTTATTTTTAATTCAAAAAATACCAAAAAATTATGATTTACTTGTTGACTTATAATCGTCATTTCTTTTATGTTTAGCATTGGTTGATGATGACTTGGTTCACATTTGACCATTTGAGTTTGATACTTGAATTCTCTTTCCCTCCCTTTCATCTTCATCCCATTCTTTTCATCATTTGGCCAATGAGTTAATGTCTTATGGTTGGTCTTGACAAATGAGAGGTTTAACCTTCGTTGATCCAAAACAAACTCAACTTGATCCAAGTTCAAGTGAGTTGTTTTGTGTCCAAGATAGGTTGCTTCTTGGTCAAGCAAATACCTAAAGTCCATACAAGGTCCTTCCCCTTTTGTTTTGGCATGGCAAGTTTATGGAGCTTGGCTTACTAGTCATGATCTCTAACTTGTGTTTATTTGCCTATAGTTCTATTGACCGGCCTCAGATAGGTGTGACTACTACATTAGTCCACTTACGATTGCTTAACATAGCGCTACATTGTCTCATGACAAACTAACATAACTTCACTAATTACTAACTTTGATTTGAGCATTTAATTTCTTGCCCTTTACTTTTAATGCCATTTATTTCTTGCTCATTATTTTATATTGCTTTTCATTTTGCTCACTTGAGCACATATTTTATGTTTATGTCATTTTTCTTTTGCTCATTTGAGCTCATTGTTGTATATAAATATATTGTTGTCTTGTGGTTGTTTTGTCTTCGTTTTGTGTGAACCCAATGCAAAAAGGAGAAAGGACTTAGAATTAGGACACACCCATGCTTAAAGGAGTTCAAGAGCAACTAGGCCTCATGCCTTTAGAATGCTAAACTTGTTGAAGAGCAACTAGGCCTCATGCCTTTAGAATGCTAAATTTCAAAGTTGACTTTAAAGGAGTTCTCATCTAAACTTATTCTTTGTCCATTCCCCTTATTGCGTTGAGAACTTTTTGATGTTTGCTCTTGTGTGATAGGGATTCCATCTTGAGATAGTAAAAAGAGGACCGTTGTCATGAGTAGCCAAGTCAAGAGAGACAAGCCAAATGGAGATCCTAGGAGCTTGAATCCAAAAATTATTTTATTGCTTGATTGTTTGCCAAGTCCAAAGGAACGGAGCATCTTGAATCATCTCTATGATCTCAAGAAAAGGAACTCCAAGGGTTTATCTTTCCCCTCTTATCTTTGTATGCTTTAAGACCAGCCCTTCTTTTCTTCTCCTCACTCTAACCAAGCCAAAAATCTTTTTTTCTTCAAACCTTGACTTTGTTTCAAACTAGAAACCTAGGCCTTATGCCTTTGACTTTTTAAAAATCATTTTTTTTTATAAATACTCATTGTGAATAAATCTTAAAGCCTACTTTGACTTCATTTTTGTGAATACATCTAACTTGTCAATATAACTCACTTCAAGTTTTTTTGTGGTTCCAATGGCCACCTTACTAAAATATTTTCATAAACATTAGTCATAGGTTTGATTTATCATGGTGGTTGATGTAAATCTCACCTCATCCTTAGTGATTGGATTATAAGTCTTCCATACTTATTATAGGGTTAACCCCTCACTAGTATGTTGAATACTTCCTCACATGGTGGATTGTTGGTTTAGGTTGAGTTTTCTCCATTTGATAACAAAAGACCTTAAGGCTTTTGATCAAATCAATTCACCAATCTTTGTGATTTTTACCCCCGAACTACGAGGTTTTGATCCTCCTTTGTGATGGTACATATGCAATGGGTTCATCCATTCAAACAACAAATATTGTAAATATAATCTATTCTCTTCTCATCCCCCCAATCTTTTGTACAAATCTTTTCACAAATATCAACCTACAACACATATTTGCAAAAAGGGTTCCCTTAGAGTACTAAGGATGTTTTGGGTGCATAAAACCTTCCCATTTCATAACCAACCCCCTTACCCAGATCTCTGACATTTTTATTAGTTTTTGATTTGAAAAACTTCTTATCTTGGCTTTTGTTTGCTTTTTAGCCTTTCCTTTGGACAAATAAAAGTGCGGTGGCGACTCGAATTGTATGTTTACTTTTGGTTTAGTCAATAGACCTAAAGGTAACGAAAACCCCGCTACAATGGCTACATTGAATACAATGATCACTACTATCCCTACCAACTTCAAAATCCATTATACTTGTCTTTGGTTGAGAATGATAAATCAAAACCAGATGACTGCTCATAACTGCCTCAAAGATTAGGAACAACCGGATGTAGTTACTTGCCATAATCCCTAATTTTTGCCTAAACTTCCCCAAGGTGGAGCACTCAATCTACCGGGATAAATTATCTATTTTATGTCTCTAATTTTTGCCTGGATCGCCCTTTCGGGTTTTTAATCCATCGAGACACTCATTTTTGCCTATGCCTCCCTTTCGGGTTTTCAACTTAGCGAGTTGTTCTTTTTTTATTTTTTTAGGTGAAGTATTTCTTGTCTACATCTCCATTCATAAGACGTGTGGACTCTTCACCATCCATAGTTGTAAGAATCAAAGCACCACTTGAAAAAGCTCTCTTAACAACATATGGGCTTTCATAATTAGGAGTCCATTTGCCCCTAGCATCAAGTTTGAATGATAGAATCTTCTTGAGCACGAGGTTACCTTCTTTGAACACACAAGGCTTGACCTTCTTATCAAATGTTTTCTTCATTCTCTACTGATATAACTGACCATGACACATGGCAATCAACTCTTATATTCAATCAAATTCAACTGGTCATATCTGGTCTAATACCATTCAGCTTCTGTCAACTTGGCTTCCATCAAGACACGTAATGACGTCTCAACCTGTACGGGGAGTACAACTTCCATGCCATAAATGAGAGAAAAAGGGGTTGCCCCTGTTGAAGTGCGGATGAATGTAAGGTACCCATGCAAAGAAAATGGGAGCATCTCATGCCAATCTTTGTATGTTACAACCATCTTCTGAATAATCTTTTTAACGTTCTTGTTTGCAGCTTCAATAGTCCCATTCATCTTAGGCCTATAGGGAGAAGAATTACGATGTGAAACATTGAAGTCTTTGCAAAGAGCTTTCACCATATTATTGTTCAAGTTAGATCCATTATCAGTAATGATCTTACTCGGCACACCATAACGACATATAACCTGATTCTTGATAAACCTTACAACAACTTGCTTGGTTACATTCTCATACGATGCCGCTTCAACCCACTTTGTGAAGTAGTCAATAGCCACCAGAATGAAACGATGTTCGTTCGAAGCTTTGGGCTCAATCATGCCAACCATATTAATTCCCCACACGGATAAGGACCATGGGGAGGAAATGATGTTCAACAGTGTCGGAGGAACACGAATCTTATCTGCATAAATTTGACACTTGTGGCACTTCTTCACAAACATACAATAATTAGATTCCATTCTCAGCCAATAGTAACTTGCTCTCAACATCTTCTTTGCCATAACATGTCCATTGGAATGAGTACCAAAGGAACCTTTATGGACTTCAGTCATCAATAAGTTTGCTTCGTGTCTATCCACGCATCTGAGCAAACCCATATCAATGTTTCTCTTATAAAGCACATTACCACTCAGGTAGAAGTTTCTAGCTAATCTCCTCAAAGTCTTCTTATCTTTCAAAGATGCCTCAGATGGGTAAATTTGACTTTGGAGGAAACATTTGATATCATAATACAAAGGCTTTTCGTCTTTGACTTCTTCAACAATAAATACATGAGCTGGCCTATCAAGACGCATCACAGTTAAATTAGGATCATCATTCCAAAAATTTACCACAATCATGGAAGCCAAGGTTGCGAGAGCATCTGCCATCCGATTTTCATCTCGAGGGATATAATGAAACTAAACCTTTATAAAGAAATTTAAAATCCTCCTCGCATAATCTCTATATGGTATCAAACCAGGTTGATTCATTTCCCATTCACCTTTGATCTGATTCACAACCAAAGATGAATCTCCATAGACGTCGAGATATTTGATTCTGAGATCAATGGCCTCTTCAAGCCCCATAATGCAAGCTTTATACTCAGCCATATTGTTTGTACACTTGAAGGTCAATCTAGTTGTAAACGGAAAATGAGTGTCGTGAGGAGTAATAATCACTGCCCCAATGCCATTACCATATGAATTAACAACTCCATTAAATACCATACCCCAACGGGAACCATGGTTTGGCCCTTCTTCAAGCAATGGTTCATCACAATCTTTCATCTTCAAGTACAAAATCTCTTCGTCGGGAAAATTATATCGTACTGGCTGATAATCTTCAATAGGTTGGTGAGCCAAATGGTCATCCAAGACACTACCTTTAATTGATTTTTTAGATTAGTATTCAATATTATATTCTGACAACAACATCTGCCAACGAGCGATCCTCCCAGTTAAAGCAGGCTTCTAAAAAACGTACTTGATTGGATCCATTTTGGATATCAACCAAGTAGTATGATTTAACATATACTAGCGTAGACGCTTAGCAACCTAAGTCAATGCGCAACATGTCTTCTCAAGCATAGAATACCGAGTCTCATAGTTGGTGAGCTTCTTATTGAGGTAGTAAATTACATATTCTTTCTTTCCAGATTCATATTGCTGACCAATAACATATCCTATACTCTCATCAAGCACAATCAAATACATGATCAACGGTCTTCCTTCAACAGGCGGAGACAAAATCGGAGGCTCAAGCAAATATTCTTTGATACTATCAAAAGCTTTCTGGAAATCCTCGGTCCAATCACAAGACTGATCTTTCTGAAGAAGCTTGAATATAGGCGCACATGTGGCAGTCATATGCGATATAAATCTTGAGATATAGTTCAACCGGCCGAGAAAACCTCTTACTTGCTTCTCAGTTCTGGGCGCAGGCATCTCTTGTATGGCTTTGACCTTGGCAGGATCAACCTCAATACCCTTCTCGCTGACAATAAAGCCCAACAACTTACCAGAATGAACACCAAATGTACACTTATTGGGATTCGAGCGGAGTTTATATTTCCTCAAGGGCTCGAATAACTTCAACAAATGCTCAACATGCTCTTCCTCATCTCTTGATTTAGCAATCATATCATCAACATAAACTTCAATCTCTTTATGCATGATATCATGAAAAAGAGTGTACATGGCTCTCTGGTACGTTGCACCAGTATTCTTTAAACCGAAAGGCATCACTCTATAACAGAATGTTCCCCAGGGTGTAACGAATGTGGTCTTCTCCATATCTTCAGGTGCCATCTTGATCTGATTATAACTGGAAAATCCATCCATAAATGAAAAGACTTCGAATTTAGTTGTATTGTCTACCAAAATATCAATGTGTGGCAGAGGAAAATGATCTTTCAGACTGACTTTATTCAAATCTCTATAATCGACACACATGCAAACTTTTCCATCTTTCTTAGGAACTTGTACAATGTTGGCCACCCACTGCGGATACACATAGGTAACAAGGAAACCAACATCAATCTGCTTTTGCACTTCCTCTTTAATCTTCACTGCCATATAAGGATGAGTTCTTCTCAACTTCTGCTTGACCGACGAGCATTCTGGCTTCAACGACAATCTATGCTCCACAATCTCAGAATCCAAACTAGGCATGTCTTAATAGGATCAAGCAAACACATCAGAGTATTAACGAAGAAGATCAATAAACCCCTCCTTAGCTTCTAGACACAGTTGAGACCCAATCTTGACTTCCTTCACATCATCATTGGAACCCAAGTTAACTAATTCAATATGTTCTTCAAACGACTGAATGGTTTTCTCCTCGTGCTCAAGCAAACAGGATAACTCATCAGATACTTCTTCATCATCATTCTCTTCCTTAGCTTCAAACATAGGGAAATCAAAGTTTGGAGAGGGAGTAGGATCATTATATTCAATGGGTTTGAGAACCAACCTTCATCATGATTTGATATTTTGATTTTAGAGAAATGGAGTGAAAACAAATATTATGCAGATGGAAATATTATTATTTTATTTATTTATTTTTGTGATTACCATTTTCAGAAAAAGCAAGAAGTAAAATAAAACATCATAGATGTGGATGAATAAAATTGTACTTTATTAATGATAATAAGAAAATTCCTGACAATGATCACTTCTCTCTTAGGCATAGGAGAAATATTTTTCTAAAATAATGAAAAAAAATTACTTAGAACGGTGAATGACTGTAGGAACATTAACAATAACCCAGTTGTTGCAAGTCCGACCATATGTCACAAAGTTGGCACAAGCTTCGTCTTCGTCACCGTCTTCTATAATGGCAGCTGAGTGTTGATCATTCTCATGAATGAACCCTCCACTGCGGAAAACTGGTTGCATAACTTTGACTTTGGCGTTGAATGACCCTAGTTGAAATCCTAGCCCTGCCTTGTTCTTGTTCTCGATGATTTCCATAATACAGCCCCACTTATCAATACTGTCAGCCTGAATAGCCTCTTGCACATATTTTAAAGAAGACATGGGTGCCCCAACTTTCTTTAATTCATCAGCAATGGACAAATCTTGGAACGACGTTCCAACTTCTTCCTCAACATCAACGTAGGTAAAAGATGACAAATGGCTCACCAATAAAGACAAGCTTGTCGTTCTTCACAAATTTCAGCTTCTGGTGTAGATTAGATGTCACAGCTCTAGCTTCATGAATCCATGGCCTTCCCAACAAGCAGCTGTAGTCCGGGTGGATATCCATCACTTGAAAAGTAATTTGGAAATCACTCAGACCTATCTTAATCGGAAGGTTTACTTCTCCAATGACAGTTTTACGAGAACCTTCAAACGCTTTAACAACCACACCACTAAACCTCATCGGGGCGCTCTGATAGGAGAGTCTTGATAGAGTTTACTTTAGAAACACATTCAGCAATGGTCCAGTATCAACCAAAGCATTGGACAGAGCGTACTCCTTGCAAATCATCGAAATATGTAATGCCAAATTGTGATTCCTGCCTTCTTCAGGAAGTTCTTCGTCACAGAAGCTCAGATTATTACAAGAAGGGATGTTGGTAACAATGTGGTCAAACTGATCCACAGTAACATCATGTTCAACATAATCTTGTTCCAACATTTTCTGCAATGCTTCTCTATGTGCCTCAGAATTCATCAACAATGACAACACATAGATATTTGACGGTGTTTAGAGCAGCTTCTCCACAATGTTGAATTCACTTCTTTTGATTAGTCGTAATACCTCATTGTAAGACCCCAATTTTGACCCTAAGATCCCTCATGCAATTTCATCATGAGCATTAGCATTGGGATCATACCTTGGCAGCCTCCTTACCCCTCTTTCATTGGGTTTGTTTTAGGAGAGATCACCAAGCACTTTGTGATTATATCATACTTGTATTTTATCATTTCACTAACCAAAATACCAAAAAATATGTCTTTGTATTTGCCTAACTCTATTGTAGGTAAGGCATGATCTCCTTGTTTCATTAAGATCACATCTAGGGTTTGAGACCCTCATGAACAAAGAGCACAACCAAGAATTGATTCAAGAATGGTTGTGAACATCATATATGAGTCCCAATGTTCTCTACATGTTATATTAATCAAGTTTGCTTCAAGAGTTTGAGGGTGATTTGCCTTGGAAACCCTAGTTTAACTAGGTATCTTGAGTAACTTCCCTAACAAGCTATCCCACCAATTGATAAAATTTCTCAAGGTACACTTCAAAATTAATCATCTTATGCATATATGATCTACCATGAGCCAATAAAGTCAAGAGAATTGGAAATTAGCAGGTTGGTCGATGGTGGTTGGCCAGATGAATTCATCTGTTCAAAACTGGGTCTCCCTAGACCCTATCTCCTACAATTTTCACCACATGAAAATGATTCCAAGAGAAAACTTACTCTAAATTACACTATAAACAACTTTCATGTTGAGACCTAGAGCTCGTTTTGCTTGGAAAATCATTTTCTATGTTGAAACATTATAGGTCATTTTGTCTAAACCCTAATTTGAAGGTCAACTTCCCAAGGCCATAACTTGCTCAATTTTTATGAGATGAAGTATTTCCAAGTTTCATAATAAAATTCAACGTATCTACTTAAACTTTTATGTTTGGAGTGGAAGCTAATTCAAATTCTTTAAACATGTGATATGAGGCTACATTATAGGTCAATTTTGACCTATACCATTGATCAAGTGATTTTTCCAAACTTCAAAAATGCATAACTCTATCATTTCATATCCAAATGACACGAAATTGGTGACCATTTTAAAGGTATTTGAGAGAGATACAACTTTGATTAATACACTTTTCTCATTTGAAGCTCCCATAAAACGTTAAGCAAGGTGGAATATTGAGACATATGGCTTGACACTTAGAAAAATTTTGATATGTCAAATTTTCCAAACTTCCACCTCAAATATCTCCAAGTTCCAAGCTCCAAATGAAAAAGTGTTCAACATCGAACTTATCCCTCTTGACCTCACCTTTCCAAAGAGCTCAAACTCATTCATTTTGGACTTGAAATGCATAGGATGCGCATGGATTAAACAGGCTGATATCATTTGGCATGGATCAATCTTCAAACAACAATGCACATGTATCTTGCAATCCAATCCATCTTCAAAGCATCTGATCTTCAATTTGGACTTTCAAACCATCATTCCATGGGCCTATGCGCGCACATGCAATATGGCATCATCATTTTACCAAATTTGGAAAGTGGAGAGAGTGTGCAAATATCATTTGATTTCCCTATAAATTGAGGCCCTTATGCTCAAAATTAACACACACATTGCGCCAACTTTGAATCCCCATTGAAAACCCTTCACACTAAGAGGATAACCCTGATAAATTCATTTGAATTTGAGCTTGAATCTCCACTGTAACACCCCGAATTAAATAAGAGGATTATTTAAATTAAGTTAATAATATATTTAATAATTTAATTAAATAAATTGAATTATTGGATTATTATTATTATTATTATTATTTGGAATAATAATTATTTGGAAAATATATATAAGTTGGAATAAGGAAAAAGGGTTTCAATTGTTGGTAAAGAGTTTTCACGTGAAACAGAGAAGCGGTTGAAAAGTGAAAAGTGGAGAAAGGGCAAAGAGGAGGAGCAAGAGAGCAAAGGTTGAAGAACGGAAAAGCTTGAAGCTTAGAGATTGCCGGATTATCTCAGGTAAGAGGGGGTTTATCGTCGTTTAATGGGTATTATGGGTTAACATCTCATGGGTAGTGATAAACCGTTGATTTGACCCTAATTGGGATTGTTGAATGCTGAGAAATTATGTTGGCTAAGTGTGTTAAAGCTGTAATTGAATTTGTATTCGAGTGTGTTGTGATTTTCCGAACGTAGAGCTTTTTACGGAATTGGAATCGGAGGTCCGGAAGTCCTCCAACGGCGGAAAATGCGGAGAACTCTGCATTCTGCCTTGTGTTAGCGCAGGAACTGCTGTTTTGTCTGCGTTAACCGGTTAACCCAGGGCGTTAACCGGTTAACACTGTTATATTTTGTGAAAATGTGCTGTTTTGCCTGCGTTAACCGGTTCACCCAGGGCGTTAACCGGTTAACACTGTTGCGTTTTGCCAGAATGTGTGTTTTGTCCTGCGTTAACCGGTTAACCCAGGGCGTTAACCAGTTAACACTGTTGGAAATCAGAAAAATTGGTATTTTAATGTTGGGAACATAATTGGTGATTGGCCTATTATCGTTAATTTTGATGAGTAATTTTGTTGGGTTATGTTATGAAGTGTTGATACAAATATGTTGATAAGTTGTGTTAAAGTTGTTGAAAATACTGAGTTGTAGGCTTGGTGAGCCAAAGTTGATTATAAGTTGATTTTGTTGAAAACATTGTTGTGTTGCTATTATCATTATGTTGTCGAAAGTTTAAAGTCGTGTATGCCATGTACATTCATATGCATTAAGTCGGAGCTTTGCTCACACCACGTTGGCCTGGATTGGCAAATTTTAAGTTGAAAGTTGAAGGCTTACGCCTTGATGGAGCTTTGCTCACACCATGTTGGCCTGGATTGGCAAATTTTAAGTTGAAAGTTGAAGGCTTATGCCTTGATGCCCAATAAAATGGCAATGATTTTAAGTTGGGAGTTTTACTCCGATTGGTACCACATGCATGACGAGTCGAGTCTCATTTGAGTTGCATTTTATGTTGTTATTGAGTTGCATTTTATGTTGTTATTGAGTTGCATTTTACGTTGTTATTGAGTATGATATTTGAGTTGAATTCTATCCGCTGCGTATGGTGCAAATGTTTATGTTTTGTTTTAATGAAAAGGGCATGACTGTTATTATGTGAAGTGTTGTGTGACACCCTTAACTGCAATAATTACTCTGATTGATATGTTGTTAATTAAATTAAATATTTGGGGTATTTTAGAAGGGTGTTACATTAGTGGTATCAGAGCAGGTTGGTCTGTCCGGCCAGTTGTCGTGTCGTTACTGTCTAACAATTGTGTAATTGTTACTAATCTAACTTTTAAGTTGTGTTGTATTGTTAAGTTGAAATGGCTGGAAGGAATGACGCTGCAATGGCTGCCGCAATGCAAGCGATGGCACAAGCTGTGCAGCACTTGCCAAATGTTGGTGGTGATGTTGGATCACGTAGCTTGGCGACTTTTCAGAGAGAGAATCCGCCGGTGTTTAAAGGGAAGCATGATCCAGATGCAGCCTTGGGATGGTTGAAAGAGATCGAGAGAATCTTCCGTGTTATGGATTGCACTCCAGCTCAGAAGGTTCGGTATGGTACTCACATGCTAGCAGTCGAAGCTGATGACTGGTGGCTAGAGACTCACGAGAGGTTGACCGTGGCAGGTGAAGTCATTACTTGGGATGTATTCCGTAGGGAATTCATGAGAAAGTATTATCCGGAAGATGTCCGTGGCAAGAAGGAAATTGAGTTCCTTGAGCTGAAGCAAGGAAACATGTCTGTCACTGATTATGCTACGAAGTTTGTGGAGCTGTCCAAATTTTATCCTCATTACACTGGTGCTGGTGCTGAATTTTCAAAGTGCATCAAGTTTGAAAATGGACTGCGCTCTGAAATTAAGAAGGCTGTTGGGTATCAGAAGATATGCATTTTTACTGAATTGGTTGATAGCTGCAGGATATTTGAAGAAGACAATAATGCTCATTACAAGATTGTCAGTGACCGCAGGGGCAAGCAACATCAAAACCGTGGCAATCCGTATGATGCCCCAGTGGGAAAAGGGAAACAAGGAGCTGCTCCGGCTCAGAGGACTAGTAGGGGAGGTGATCCTGTTGGTATAGTTTGCTTCAAATGTGGTCAGGCTGGTCATAAGAGTAATGTATGCACTGTTGAAGTAAAGAGATGTTTTCGTTGTGGTAAGACTGGTCATGCAATAGCTGATTGCAAGCACAAGGAAGTGATTTGTTTTAATTGTGGCGAAGCAGGGCATATTGGAAGTCAGTGCCAGAAGCCGAAGAAATCTCAGACTGGGAAGGTGTTCGCATTGACCGGAACTCAAACCTCCAGTGAGGACAGACTTATCCGAGGTACGTGTTATATTAATGGCTTTCCTCTTGTAGCTATTATTGACACAGGTGCGACTCATTCCTTTATATCCTTGGATTGTGCTGTGAAACTTAAGTTAGAAATATCTGAGATGTTTGGTAGTATGGTAATTGATACTCCTGCGAAGGGTTCAGTGACTACTACTTCAGTTTGTTTAAACTGTCCTTTGAGTATTTTTGGTAGAGACTTTGGGATGGACCTAGTGTGTCTTCCACTAGTGCAGATTGATGTTATTCTGGGTATGAACTGGTTGGTGTTTAACCGAGTTTCTATCAATTGTTTTGATAAGACGGTGGTCTTTCCTGAGATTGAGGAGGGAAAGAGTTTGTTCCTATCAGCAAGGCAAGTGAATGAGGAAGTCGCTGATGGGGCAGAGTTGTTTATGCTGTTAGCGACTTTGGAGGCTAAAGGTAAACTGGTGATTGGCAATCTAGCCGTGGTGTGTGATTTTCCTGATGTGTTTCCGGAAGAGGTGAATGAATTACCGCCAGAGCGAGAAGTGGAGTTCTCGATTGATTTGGTACCTGGTACTAGGCCGATATCGATGGCTCCGTACCGTATGTCTGCTGTTGAGTTAACTGAATTGAAGAGTCAGTTGGAAGATCTGTTGGATAAGAAATTTATTCGTCCGAGTGTGTCACCGTGGGGTGCACCAGTGCTATTGGTTAAGAAGAAAGAAGGTACTATGAGGTTGTGTGTGGACTACAGGCAACTGAATAAAGTGACGATCAAGAATCGGTATCCTTTGCCGAGGATTGATGATTTGATGGATCAGTTGGTTGGTGCAAGTGTGTTCAGCAAAATAGATTTGAGATCTGGGTATCATCAGATCCGTGTGAAAACTGAGGATATTCAGAAGACTGCTTTCAGAACAAGGTATGGACATTATGAGTATTCTGTAATGCCTTTTGGTGTGACTAATGCGCCTGGAGTATTTATGGAGTATATGAATAGGATTTTCCATCCGTACCTAGACAAGTTTGTTGTGGTGTTTATTGATGATATTTTGGTGTATTCGAAGTCTGAAGAAGAGCATGCTGAGCATTTGAGAGTGGTTTTAGAAATTCTACGAGAAAAGAAGTTATTTGCTAAACTATCCAAGTGTGAATTTTGGTTAGAAGAGGTTAGTTTTCTTGGTCATGTGATTTCAAGAGGTGGTGTTGCTGTTGATCCTTCCAAGATAAAAGCGGTATCTAAGTGGGAAGCTCCGAAGTCTGTTGCTGAGATTCGAAGTTTCCTTGGTTTGGCTGGTTATTATAGGAAGTTCATTGAGGGATTTTCTAAGTTGGCGTTACCGTTGACGATGTTGACTAGAAAGGGGCAAGCGTTTGTTTGGGATTCAAAATGTGAAGAAGGTTTCCAAGAGTTAAATAGGAGGTTAACTACTGCTCCTATTCTGATATTACCGAGTCCGTCGGAACCATTTGAGGTTTACTGTGATGCTTCATTGTTGGGTTTGGGTGGTGTGTTGATGCAGAATAAGCAGGTTATAGCTTATGCTTCGAGACAGTTGAGGGTTCATGAGAGGAACTATCCGACGCATGATTTAGAGTTGGCAGCTGTGGTATTTGTCCTGAAGTTATGGAGGCATTACTTGTATGGGTCAAGATTTGAGGTTTTCAGTGACCATAAAAGTTTAAAGTATTTGTTTGATCAGAAAGAGCTGAATATGAGAAAGAGAAGATGGTTAGAGTTTCTGAAGGATTATGACTTTGGTTTGAATTACCATCCTGGTAAAGCAAATGTAGTGGCTGATGCATTGAGTCGGAAATCATTACATATGTCTATGCTAATGGTTAAGGAATTGGATTTAATTGAGCAGTTTAGAGACTTGAGTTTGGTGTGTGAGAGTACTCACAATAGTGTTAAATTGGGAATGTTGAAGTTAACAAGTGGTATCCTGGATGAGATCAGAGAGGGTCAGAAATCTGATATGCTTTTGGTTGATAAGTTGACTCTAGTGAATCAAGGTCAAGGTGGCGAATTCAGAGTTGATGAGAATGGTGTTTTGAAATTTGGTAATCGGGTGTGCGTTCCGAATGTTACCGAACTTAAGAAGAGTATTCTTGAAGAAGGACATCGTAGTGGGTTGAGTATTCATCCTGGAGCTACGAAGATGTATCACGATTTGAAAAAGTTATTTTGGTGGCCGGGAATGAAAAGAGAAATCGCAAGTTTTGTTTATTCTTGTTTGACTTGTCAGAAGTCAAAGGTTGAGCATCAGAAGCCGTCTGGGCTAATGCAACCGTTGGCTATTCCAGAGTGGAAGTGGGATAGTATCAGTATGGATTTTGTTTCTGGTTTGCCGAGGACAAATAAGAATTTTGAAGCTATTTGGGTGATTGTGGATAGATTGACGAAGTCGGCTCATTTCATTCCGATCAGAATGGATTATCCGTTAGAGAGATTAGCTGAGTTGTATATTGAGAAGATTGTAAGTTTGCATGGTATTCCGTCGAGTATTGTTTCGGACAGAGATCCTAGATTTACCTCGAAGTTTTGGGAAGGTTTACAGAAGGCTTTGGGAACTAAGCTGAGACTGAGTTCTGCATATCACCCGCAGACTGATGGTCAGACTGAGAGGACGATTCAGTCACTAGAGGATCTGTTGAGGGCTTGTGTTTTGGAAAAGGGAGGTGCTTGGGATTGTTATTTACCTTTGATTGAGTTTACCTACAACAATAGTTTTCATTCGAGTATTGGTATGGCACCGTTTGAAGCTTTGTATGGTAGGAGATGTCGGACACCTTTATGTTGGTATGAGTCCGGTGAGAGTGCTGTGGTTGGACCGGAAATTGTTCAACAAACTACGGAAAAGATTAAGATGATTCAGGAGAAGATGAGAATTGCTCAGAGTCGTCAGAAGAGTTATCATGACAAGAGGAGGAAATCACTTGAGTTCCTAGAGGGAGATCACGTGTTTCTTCGTGTTACTCCGATAACTGGGGTTGGTCGAGCCTTGAAGTCAAAGAAGTTGACACCTCGATTTATTGGTCCTTATCAGATTTTGGAGAGGATAGGAGAGGTAGCCTATCGTATCGCTTTACCGCCGTCACTTGCGAATTTGCATGAGGTTTTTCATGTATCTCAGTTGAGGAGGTACATTCATGATCCGTCGCATGTGATCCAAGTAGATGATGTACAGGTGAGAGATAACCTGACCGTTGAAACATCACCTATGAGGATTGAGGATCGAGAGTTGAAGCAGTTGCGGGGTAAAGAGATTGCCTTGGTGAAGGTAGCTTGGGGAGGACCAGCAGGTGGCAATGTGACTTGGGAACTGGAGAGTCAGATGAAGGAGTCTTATCCGGAGTTATTTGCTTGAGGTATGTTTTCGAGGACGAAAACTCTTTTAGTAGGGGAGAGTTGTAACACCCCGAATTAAATAAGAGGATTATTTAAATTAAGTTAATAATATATTTAATAATTTAATTAAATAAATTGAATTATTGGATTATTATTATTATTATTATTTGGAATAATAATTATTTGGAAAATATATATAAGTTGGAATAAGGAAAAAGGGTTTCAATTGTTGGTAAAGAGTTTTCACGTGAAACAGAGAAGCGGTTGAAAAGTGAAAAGTGGAGAAAGGGCAAAGAGGAGGAGCAAGAGAGCAAAGGTTGAAGAACGGAAAAGCTTGAAGCTTAGAGATTGCCGGATTATCTCAGGTAAGGGGGGGTTTATCGTCGTTTAATGGGTATTATGGGTTAACATGTCATGGGTAGTGATAAACCGTTGATTTGACCCTAATTGGGATTGTTGAATGCTGAGAAATTATGTTGGCTAAGTGTGTTAAAGCTGTAATTGAATTTGTATTCGAGTGTGTTGTGATTTTCCGAACGTAGAGCTTTTTACGGAATTGGAATCGGAGGTCCGGAAGTCCTCCAACGGCGGAAAATGCGGAGAACTCTGCATTCTGCCTTGTGTTAGCGCAGGAACTGCTGTTTTGTCTGCGTTAACCGGTTAACCCAGGGCGTTAACCGGTTAACACTGTTATATTTTGTGAAAATGTGCTGTTTTGCCTGCGTTAACCGGTTAACCCAGGGCGTTAACCGGTTAACACTGTTGCGTTTTGCCAGAAAGTGTGTTTTGTCCTGCGTTAACCGGTTAACCCAGGGCGTTAACCGGTTAACACTGTTGGAAATCAGAAAAATTGGTATTTTAATGTTGGGAACATAATTGGTGATTGGCCTATTATCGTTAATTTTGATGAGTAATTTTGTTGGGTTATGTTATGAAGTGTTGATACAAATATGTTGATAAGTTGTGTTAAAGTTGTTGAAAACATTGTACATTCATAAGTTGATTTTGAGTTGTAGGCTTGGTGAGCCAAAGTTGATTATAAGTTGATTTTGTTGAAAACATTGTTGTGTTGCTATTATCATTATGTTGTCGAAAGTTTAAAGTCGTGTATGCCATGTACATTCATATGCATTAAGTCGGAGCTTTGCTCACACCACGTTGGCCTGGATTGGCAAATTTTAAGTTGAAAGTTGAAGGCTTACGCCTTGATGGAGCTTTGCTCACACCATGTTGGCCTGGATTGGCAAATTTTAAGTTGAAAGTTGAAGGCTTATGCCTTGATGCCCAATAAAATGGCAATGATTTTAAGTTGGGAGTTTTACTCCGATTGGTACCACATGCATGACGAGTCGAGTCTCATTTGAGTTGCATTTTATGTTGTTATTGAGTTGCATTTTATGTTGTTATTGAGTTGCATTTTACGTTGTTATTGAGTATGATATTTGAGTTGAATTCTATCCGCTGCGTATGGTGCAAATGTTTATGTTTTGTTTTAATGAAAAGGGCATGACTGTTATTATGTGAAGTGTTGTGTGACACCCTTAACTGCAATAATTACTCTGATTGATATGTTGTTAATTAAATTAAATATTTGGGGTATTTTAGAAGGGTGTTACATCCACTATTTTGGAATTCAATTCTCCAGGAATCCATTGCTTCTAAGCCTTTCCATTCCTCTTCTACAAGTAAGTGAAGTGAAGCCAAGCACCATTCAGATCAAGATCTAGCAAGCTCAGACCTCCATTGAAGGTAATTTGCAGAAATTTTAAACTCTTGGATTCTCTTAATTTATTGCCCAATTCCATTTATTCTTGAGTTGTCTGAAGTCCTACTAATGTAGACAAGAAGATTGAGTTGCTTTGAGGCCAAATCGAAGACCCTCAGATCATGAACCTCATTTTTCAATTCCACATATCTCTTAATATATTTGGAATTGGATGAATTAGAGGTGATATTCGTGCTCAGTGATGTTTTCTCTTTAAAATCATGTCCCTGTTTTGAATTTTAGTGATGGTTCATCTTGACCAGTCCGGTGGAGCTCACCGGGGAAGATGACCGGAGCTTTGGCTCCGGCGATGATGTGGCTTGCATCTGGACCATGGGATCCAATTCTCACGTTTTAATCTTATTCGTTCCTTGTGATTACTCATGTTGCAGCGCGTTTGACTAAGGAACACATGGAACGCGTGTTTTAGATCATCAGATCTGCCACATCAATTAATGAGGGAGATCTGATGGTCCACGTATTTTTGGATTTTCTGATTCTTAGTTTAATTCCATTTTCTTCAATAATTCATATTAAATTCAATATTGATCCAAAAAATATGGGACTTTCACCAAAAAAATTCAAATATTTTTCTCTTTCATATTCTGAATTAAAATTATTTTTTGAATCATTATTAATAGTTTTCATGAATTAATTGATTTTTCATTTGTTTTTAATTGTTTAAAAATATTTTTAAGTGTCCAAAAATTATGAAATTTTTTCTCCAAGGTCCTTTGACCTTGTTTGACCTATGATAAATCTCATGGCTATTTATTTGGTGTTTTGATGAGATTTTAGGATTTGGACAAAACATATTTGAATTTAATGCATTATTTTATTATTTTTAAGTGAATAAATTCCATTTTAATTGTGTTGACCATTTGTATTGACTTAATTGAGTTTTTTATTTGTTGTTGGGCCTTGGTCAAGGTTGATTTGACTTTGTCAAGTTAATATTATTGGATTTAGGGGATTGATGGAATGTACATTCCATCTCCCAAAATGAATGAATAATATTAATTTGATAAAAGTCCTCCTTTGACCAATTTGTGATCTCATTCATCCCTTTCCCTCTTCATCTAATTCCCCTTCTTCATCCATTCATTTTCCTTTGGCCAATGACATCTCAAAGTCCTAATGCTAGTTGATTGAAAGATTAACATGAGTATGGATGAGATTAGGCCACACCTTTTGCATATTTTTTGTGTGTGGTATGTTTAATGAGCATAGTTCATAATACTATGTCTCCAACATGCATTAACTGTTGGTGTAAGCCCTAGAGGCCAATACTTTTGGTACTTGTATCGAATTATTTATTAATAATAAAAGGCTTTTTCTTTATTACGTTTGTTTAATAAAGTCCCTAGAATAGCTAGTCTGTTTAATGTATCAAGTATGACTTAATCATGATATCACATTAAACATAAGGACACTATTCTTAAAGTATCCGTCGTCGAGCTTTAGTGTGAAGTAGGATAACATTAAAGCATTAAGACTATTATGTTTGTAGACTGATGATCACATCTCATGGATCATGGATAAAGAGTTATCAAGTCCTAAACATAGGTATGAATATTAGGAGTAATATTTATACCGGATTGACCCGCTATGAGAATACTATATAAAAAGTTATGCAAAGTGTCATAAGTTATTCTCATGGTGATAATTGTGTATACCACTCTTCGACCTGAAACCACTATAGACCCTAAATATAGAGTCGAGTGCTTTATTGCTGATCCAATGTTGTCCGTAATTGGATAACCATAAAGACAGTTGATGGGTACTCCACGAAGCATGCTGAGGGACATGAGTGACCTAGATGGAATTTGCCCATACTGCATAACAGGATAAATGTCTATGGGCCCAATATTGAACCGGACAAGGATGACACGGTCTATGCCTTGTGTTCAATATAGACATAAGGGTAAAAGGGTAATTGTACACATAAGTATTATCACATAAGGTTTTGTCAGATCACATGACATTTTCGTGTCTTGGGTAGCAGTGATGTGTTGCTAGATACCGCTCACTGTTTATTATGTTAAATGCGTGATTTAATATAATTGCCAACGTCACGAAAACCTACAGGGTCACCCACAAAGGACAGATTGATGAGAGATAGAGTAACTAAGTAATACCGTAAGGTACGGTGCCCTTAAGTGAATTATAGAACATCGTAAGGTACGGTGTACTTGAGTAGAATACGAAATATGGTAAGGTACCATGGACTTAAGTGATTATGGGCATATTATAAGATATGGGCCAAAATACACTTAAGTGGGCCTTTTAGCTTGAAGCCCACATAAGTGGTTCTATAAATAGAACCCTTGTGCAGAAGCATTCATGGCGGTTGCATTATTTTCGTTTTCTCTCTCTCTCTCTCTCTCTCTCTCTCTCTCTCTCTCTCACTCACTCACTCAAAGCCTTCATTCGTACTAGCTAGCACTGAGATTGAAGGAATCCGTTCGTGTGGACTGAGTAGAGACGTTGTCATCGTTCAACGTTCGTGATCGCTCCGTGGATCTGCATCAAAGGTTTTGATCGTCACAAGAGATCTGCACCAAAGGTTTCAATCGTCACAAGAGGTAAATATTCTATCATTGATCATGACCATTCGTAAGGATCTCTAAAGGAGAAAAATTTAATTTCCACTGCGTTTTGGATCGCAATTCTCCTTCATTAACACCAAAATTCTATTGCCCGACCTTAAATAGTTGTGACTTCTACATAAGTCCAATTATGATTGCTTAACATAGCGCTAAATTTGTGACATAAAAGGCATAAGCATTCTAGTTAGTGAGATTGTATATCTCCCCTCTTCCATGGTATTGTGTGGAAACTTGGCATTCTTTCCTTCCTTTGGAAGATGTTTTGGTTCAAGGATCCATGCTTGTGGCAAGTGGGTTGAGTGTTCTCCAAAGAATGTCTTGAAATCAAAAAGCAAAACAAAACTAACTACTAACTTACTAACCATTAACTTTTAACTTCAAGTTTTTACTTTAATGCAATTTACTTTTAGCACTTTATATCATTTTCCATTATACATATCATCCTAATTATTTATGTTAATGTAATTTTCACTTTGTCCATTTGGACCATATTGTGTGATATTATCTTGTTTGTGTATACTTTGCTTGTTTGTTTTGGTCTTTGACCATTAATGTACATAATAATGACAAAAACCCTAAAAGACTTTTGAGTGGACTGTTGGTTTGATCTTGCCCAATTTGACTTAGAACTTAGGCAACATTCCTTTGCTAATGGACTTGGCCAATGCCAATTTTTTGAAGAACCAAGTAATTGCAATTGGAATTCATCTGATACATCATTCAAGATCTCTCCAGTTCATCTGCAACATTGATCATTATTAAGTTGTTATGTTGAACCTGTAACTTGTGGAATTCATCTGCTACATGGGTTATTTTGAAGAAGATCATGAAGTGGATAGGCTTGGATGAGGCCATCTTTATTTGATGCCTTTGCTCTTCAAGATTGATAATTGTACATTTGTATGTTGCTTGATTCTAAAAGTCCCAGGGAATTCTGGGTTTCTATTGACATACTTGTCTATTGGATTGCTCCCATTTGGTCAGATCTTTTCAACTTTAAACTTTTAAATTTTTGTGCATAGGGTAGTCTCTTCATCTTCTCCCCATTTCTTTAATTTCAAAATTTCTCCCTCCATTTTCAAAACCTTCTTTGTGTGAACTACTTTTGTTCCAAACTTAGACCACTTTTGCAAAAAGATAGAAACTTTGGCCTTATGCCATTGCATTTTCGAATTTATTTTCTTAAATCAAACTTGTAAATAGATTTAATTATACTTGAATTAAACTTTCAAAAAGACAAAAAGAACCAACTCATTCAAACCATTTTTAGGCCCTTGTGCCTTTTAAACTTAAATTTTGTTAAAACCAACACACTCATTTTGAAATTTATAGCACGAACTATGAGGTTTTGATCCCTCATTCATATGTTGGTATGTAGGCATAAGACCCAAGGTCTTGTCAAACCCAAAAATATAATTAATGAATTCTTTTTTCATCCCCCCATTCTATTTGTTTGTAAACATCACTTTATACCAAGTACATATGCACACAAAAAGGGCTCCCTAGGAGTACCTAGGACACTTTGGATGCTAACACCTTCCCTCTGTGTAACCAACCGCCTTACCTGTGATCTC
This sequence comes from Lathyrus oleraceus, assembly GCF_024323335.1. Classification (NCBI taxonomy): domain Eukaryota; kingdom Viridiplantae; phylum Streptophyta; class Magnoliopsida; order Fabales; family Fabaceae; genus Lathyrus; species Lathyrus oleraceus. The sequence continues at coordinate 438,825,492 of NC_066584.1, read as the reverse complement.
TGATTTTTATGACTTTTTATTTGAAAACATCTTACTAATTGGGTTTTGTTCGTACTTTTTCCCTTTTCCCTTAGAAATAATAAAAGCGCGGTGACGACTCTTATTAATTGATCTCTAGCTTGTCAATAACTTGATGATCATGAATTTCCCGCTATAGAAATTAAGTGGAGACTCTGCTGGGGAGTAGTCTCCAGTGGGTTTAGCCTACTTTTTATGTGAATATATTTGTATATATGTGATGTTTGTATATATGTATGTGTGATATAATCTGCTTGTTGTGCTTGGTGATCTCTGAGTGATGACATAAGTTCTAACCCGAACTTGAGTGCAATTAAGATAGAAGGATGGTATAGTCATGTTCGACTTGTGTGGAGTAGTCCTTAACAAGTTGGCTTGAGACCCATCTGCTCAGTGGAGACTCCTTTGGATTTGGAAGTGTCACACAAGTATTTGTGGTTAGGCATTACTCTTTCTAATTGGGTATGAGAAGTTGAGGATCGTAGAACATTTAACCCATCTTGGCCTATTTAGGACGTAGTGTGGATACTGTTCAAGTGTAGACTTGATAACAATTGTTACGCGATACTACACTCAGACGAGTTTCTCTTGAGAATATTATGGGTCGATGAGTCAGTCATCTTAACCTGTAATATTCGATAGATGGAATTAAGACTCTGAGAACTTTTTAGAACATGATCTACAGGTTTTTATCCTTAGTTCACTCCTTTGGGATGGTTCTTACCCAGACTCCATGCTCGTGACTTGCAACAAACCCTTGATTTTGGGTTGATCCAATCAAGTCTTATCAATATCAATGGAACTTGGGTGTTGATAAGGTGTAAACCATAATTCACCAAAATGGATGATTGATCTTGACAATGACTTGATTCATACCTTGACCTTTGTTCGCCTTGTGTGTGATCTCTTACTTGTGATTGTTGCATTCATGCATTTCACGCGCATCATAACATTCGTCACACAAAATTTCAAGGAACTAAGGTGTCATTTGCAAATATTTTCAGACCATGGATTATGGACGAAGGAACACTAAGAAGTACAGTTTCAAAAGTCCCGACTTGAAAGAGTTAAGGAAGCTAACATCTTTTATATTAGATCCCTTAGACTTCAAACAACGTCATGGGAAGCTTCTATCCATTTTGTCTGCTGATGTGGTTGAAGGACTCTTGAGTGTATTAGTGCAGTTCTATGATCCTCTCTACCATTGTTTCACTTTCCCGAATTTTCAGCTTGTGCCTACCTTGGAGGAGTATTCTCATCTTTTGGGGATACCTGTTTCTTGTAGAGTGCCTTTTAGTGGATTGGAGGAGATTCCCTGATCTAGTATTATTGCTGAAGCTCTTCACTTGAGGAAGTCTGAGATAGAGGCTCATTGGGTGAAGAAAGGAGGGTTATTTGGGTTGCCATCTGTTTTCTCATCAAGGAAGCTACCACTTTTGCTCAAGCTGGTAGTATGGATGCTTTTGAAGCTATCTTTATGTTTCTCATCTATGGATTAGCTTTGTTCCCTAACATTGACGGTTTTGTTGATGTTAACGCCATTAGAATTTTCTTGATTGGGAATCCTGTGCCTAATTTGTTGGGGATATGTATTTCTCTTTGCATTTAAGGAATTCTAAGGGTGGTGGAACTATTGTCTGTTGCATTCCTCTTCTGTACAAGTGGTTTATTTCGCACTTGCCTCAGACACATGCTTTTGTGGAGAACAAATAATGTCTAAGGTGGTCTCAGAGACTCATGTCTCTCACTAATGATGATATAGTTTGGTATGATCCGTCCTTAAGTAGTTTGGAGATTATTGATAGTTGTGGTGAATTCTCTAATGTGCCTCTCATCGGTACACAAGGAGGAATTAACTACAACCCTGCTTTGGCCCGTCGTCAACTTGGGTTCCCCTTGAGAGTAAAACCTAATAACACTTTGTTAGAAGGTCTTTTCTATCAGGAGGGTAAAGATCCCCAACATTTGAAGCAGAAGATTATGCATGCTTGGCATAATGTGCATAGGAAAGGAATATCCGAGCTTGGTCCGTGCAATTGTGTAGCTTTGGAAGCTTACACTCTTTGGGTGAAGAAGAGAGCTATGGAGTTGAAGATGCCCTATCCTTGCGAAAGACCTATGTCTATGGTTGTGGTTGAGCCATTAACTCTCCCTAACCAAGGTGTAGAGGAGTTGGAAGACGCGTTCATCAAGATGAAGCAAGAGAAGGACATGTGCGAAGAGTGTTTCCATGCTTTGAGAAAGAAGCATGAAGAGTTGCAGTTGGAGTCTAAGGACAAAGATGCACTGATTGAGCTACTTGAAGACCGAGTGACGAAGAGACAGAGAGAGCCAGAGGTTTCATCTTCTAGCATGCCTCAGCCTTCCGTTGCTTGGAAGAAGATTGCTGATTAGCTTGTCCTCGAGAAGACTCAGATGAAGGCTTCTTTTGAGACTGAGATTCGTCACATTCGAAGGAAGTACGCGCCTTCAGCTAGATCTTCTGATATTGTTGTTAGGGATCCTTAGGATGATTAGTCTCCTTTTCTCTTGTATCTTTTTATTTTGGTTTCTGAAATTGTACTCAGTGTAATCCTTCCAATTTATATAAATAAAAAGAGATTTTTGGTCATATCAAATTATTGCAATTACCATTTAAATATTATATATTTGCAAATGATACAGTAAGTTCCTTGGAAATAAAAATAATCAAGCATTGCATTTCATGCATCATTTGCATAAGCAGGTTTTTGCCAGGTGTCTGATTGGTGTTCTTCTGTGCTTTAGCCAAGCTGACTCGCTAGTACAACACTAGAGCTAATCATTCAAAGATCATGGAACACCTTGAGCAAGAGAACCGAGACTTGAAAGAGGAGATTTCCCGACTGACTGCCATGATGGAGTCAGTTCTTGCTGCCCAAAGCCAAGCTTCTCCAGCACCTGCAACTCCTCCCACGAGGATTGTTATTTCTGAAGTGGTTACCTCTACAATGCCTGCTGCCACCGCCCACTTCGCTCCCAATCTGCCTGCTGGATTCCCGTGGGGAATGCCACCCAATTTTGTGCCAGAAGGTTTGGCTCCTACTTTTGCTTCAATGCCAGCATCTAGCCCGGTCATGTCCGTGCCACCTCCCGTTGTGCACACTTTGCCTCGCGTAGAGGACACCATCTATCACTTTGAGCCGTCTGAGGGCCCGAATTTCTATAAGAAGATGGATGAAATGAAGGACCAATTTCTTGAGCTGCATAAGGAATTGAAAACACTGAGAGGCAAAGATCTATTTGGGAAGAGTGTTGCTGAACTGTGCTTAGTGCCCAATGTGAAAATCCCGGTGAAATTCAAAGTGCCTGACTTTGAAAAATATAAAGGGAACTCTTGTCCACTCAGTCATCTTATGAAGTATGCCCGCAAGATGTCAACTCAAACAGATAATGACTAGTTGCTGATTCACTACTTCCAGGATAGTCTGACAGGTGCTGCACTCCGTTGGTGTATGGGGTTAGATAGTGCAAGCATCCTCACTTTCAATGACCTAGGTGAGGCTTTTGTGAAACAGTACAAGTACAACACGGATATGGCACCGGATAGGGACCAGTTGAGGTCCATGTCTCAGAAAGATAAGGAGACATTTAAAGAATATGCCCAACATTGGAGGGAGTTGGCTGCCCAGATCACTCCTCCTTTGGAGGAGAAGGAGATGACGAAAATCTTTCTGAAAACCCCGAGTTCATTTTACTATGAACGTATGATCGCCAGTGCCCCCAGTGGTTTTACCAAAATGGTAAACATGGGGATGAGACTTGAAGAAGGGGTCCGTGAAGGACGATTGTCAAAAGAAGAGGCACCGATAAGCAAGAAGTATGGGAGTACTTTCAGCAAGAGGAAGTATAGTGAAATAAACACAATTTCTAGTGGGAGGCAAAGGAGCCCTAAAATCATAAGAAATCCACCACCCCGTCAACATCATCATCATCAAGTATCTTCCGTCATTCCAGTATTTTCCAATCAGCAAACAACACCAATTCAACAACAACAACAACATCAGTATCAAAATCAACGTCAACAACAACAACCGCAACAAAGAACAAACACCTACAACAACAACAATTCCAATAACAATCATCACCAGCATCAGAATTTTGAGGGGAAGAAGGTCTCTTTCGACCTGATTCCTATGTCATATACAGAACTATGCCCATCATTAGTCCTCAAAAATTTGATTCAACCGAGGAATCCACCGCAGATACCAGAACCACTTCCTTGGTGGTATAAACCCGAACTTCGTTGTGCTTTTCACCAGGGTGCAACTGGGAACGATATTGAGAACTGTTATCCGCTGAAGTATGAGGTGCAAAATCTTATGAAGAGTGGCATAGTGTCTTTTGAAGACCGCGCGCCTAACGTGAAAGCTAATCCTTTGCCCGCTCATGGGAGTTCTTCAGTGAACATGGTGGACGGCCGTCCAGGTGAATTCAAGGTTTTAGATGTCCGGTTTATCCGAAGATCTTTGATGCAAATGCATAAAGATATCTGTTTGGTGAGTGACTGTGAACATGATCACGATGGTTGTGATATTTGTAGCGTGAACCCAAGAGGGTGCGTTGTTGTGAAAAGGGACATCCAGCGTCTGATGGATGAAGGCATGATCCAGATTGTTCAATCTCGTCATATAGATGACGATGTTAATGTCATAGTACCCGTTTTCAAGCAACCAGAGCGGTTGGTGATTCAATACGATAGCAGCAGTAACCAGAACGTCAGCAAAAAATCAGTTTCACCGTTGGTAATACGGTTAGCGGGCCCAGTCCCGTATGTATCTGATAAGGTTGTACCGTATCAATGCAATGCTACGATGATGGATAATGGTCAAGAGGTCCCGTTCCCTACGACCAGTTCAGTAGTGAGCATTGCAGATGTTACGAAGGTGACCCGTAGTGGTCGAGTTTTTGGACCGGTGTTCCTGGAGAATAGAGAAGAATTGATTGTTGGTAAGAAAGCAGAGGTGACTAGTGTAGATTCAGCTGGTTGTTCGAAAGATAATTCTGGTGAATCCACCAATTTGAAAGCCACTAGTGATGATGATGAGGTACTCCGACTGATTAAGAGGAGTGAATTTAATGTGGTTGAGTAGTTGCTCCAGACTCCCTCAAAGATTTTAGTGTTGTCTCTGCTTTTAAATTCTGAAGCTCACAGAGAAGCACTGCAGAGAGTTCTTGAACAAGCGTATGTGGAGCAGGATGTTACTATGGATCAATTTGATCATATCATGGATAACATCACTTCATGCAATAATTTGAGCTTTTGCGATGAAGAACTCCCTGAGGAGGGAAGAAATCACAATCTGGCTTTGCATATTTCGATGAATTGCAAAGAAGATGCTTTGTCAAACGTGCTAGTTGACACTGGGTCGTCACTAAATGTGCTTCTAAAGTCAACATTGACAAAGTTATCTTATCAAGGAGCTCCCATGAGGTATAGTGGAGTAATTGTCAAAGCCTTTGATGGCTCGTGCAAGATGGTTATTGGAGAAGTGGACCTTCCAGTCAAGATAAGTCTGAGTGACTTTCAGATTACTTTCCAGGTAATGGATATTCACCCGGCCTACAGCTGTTTATTGGGAAGGCCATGGATTCATGAAGCAGGAGCTGTTACTTCCATTCTGCATCAGAAGCTCAAATTTGTCAAGAATGGCAAGTTGGTGACTGTGGGAGGTGAGAAAGCGTTGTTGGTCAGCCATCTGTCATCTTTCTTGTATGTGGAAGCCGAGGATGAGGTTGGAACTCCGTTCCAAGCCTTATCTATTACTGCTGAGAAGAGAGTTAGGGCACCTATGTCCTCTCTGAGAGATGCACAAAAGATTGTTGAAGAAGGTCCTGTTGATCAGTGGGGGTGTGTGGTAGAGGTCGCTGACAATAAAGGAAGAACTGGTTTGGGGTTCCAGAAGGGCTCGTCAACCGTTAGATCTGAAGATATGCAACTCAGCTTCCGTAAAGGTGGTTCATTCATGGGAATGAACAACACTTAGCTGTTGTGCTAAAGGACAATGAAGAGGAAGACTGCACCAACTTTGTGACGCATGGACAGACATGCAACAATTGGACTGCTGTTGATATTCTTGTTATTTTGCATCGATCTAAGTAAATGCTTTTATATTTTAAAATCCTTCTCCTATGCCTAAGGGAGAAGTTAACATTTTTTGGGAATTTTAATTTGATCATTAATAAAATTAATTCTATTCATCCACATCTTTGATGTTTTGTTTTTACTTTTTGCTTATTTCTGAAAATGGTAAGCACAAAAAACATAAATAAACAATATAATTGTCCATCTGCATAATATTTGCTCACAAATTCACTTCTCTAAAATCAAAATATCAAATCATTATGTAGGTTTGTTCCTAACCCTATTGAATACAATGATCCTTCTCCTTCTCCAAATTTTGAATTCCTTGTGTTTGAAACCGAGGAAGAAAGTGATGTAGAGGTGAGCGAGGAATTGTCTCGTCTTCTTGAGCAAGATGAGAAGATTATTCAGCCATTTGAAGAGCAGATTGAGCTAGTCAGCTTGGGTTCCGAAGATGGTGTGAAGGAAGTCAAGATTGGGTCTCGACTGTGTCCAGATGCTAAGAGGGGGTTGATTGATCTTCTTCGAGAGTATTCAGATGTGTTTTCTTGGTCCTATCAAGACATGCCTGGTTTGGATTCTGAGATTGTGGAGCATAGATTGTCGTTGAAGCCAGAATGCCCGCCAATCAAGCAGAAGTTGAGAAGAACGCATTCTGATATGGCTGTGAAGATTAAAGAGGAAGTTCAGAAACAGATTGATGTCGGTTTCCTTGTAACTGCTGAGTATCCGCAATGGGTGTCCAATATTGTGCCAGTGCCGAAGAAAGATGGAAAAGTCCGCATGTGTGTTGACTATAGGGATTTGAATAAAGCCAGTCCGAAAAATGATTTCCCTTTGCCACACATTGATATGTTGGTAGACAATACTGCTAAATTCAAAGTCTTTTTGTTTATGGATGGATTTTTTGGATATAATCAGATTAAGATGGCACTCGAGGATATGTAGAAGACCACATTCATTACACCCTAGGGAACATTCTATTATAGAGTGATGCCTTTCGGTTTAAAGAATGCTGGTACAACTTACCAGAGAGCGATGACTACTCTTTTTCATGATATGATGCATAAAGAGATTGAAGTTTATGTCGATCACATGATTGCTAAATTAATTGATGAAGAGGAACATGTTCAGCATTTGTTGAAGCTATTCCAGCATTTGAGAAAGTATAAACTCCGCTTGAATCCCAATAAGTGTACTTTTGGTGTTCGTTCTGGTAAGTTGTTGGGCTTTATTGTCAGCGAGAAGGGTATTGAGGTTGATCCTGCCAAGGTCAAAGTAATACAAGATATGCCTGATGTAAGACCCTAATTTTGACCCTAATATCCCTCATGGCATCATGTTATTGCACAAGTGCATTGCCTTAAGGATCATAGCATGTTTGGCTCCTTAACCCTAGGGTTGGGACTTGTTTGACTGTTTTGAGACCACCAAGTATGGCTGTATTGTATATTATTGCTTTATTATTTGATTACTAACCAAAAGCACAAAAATATGTCACTAACTCTTTTTATTTTGAAGCTCAAGTGATCATGTGCTCCACAATGCTCCTAGGAGGCTCCTAAGCCCAATGCAATGGCTAGATGATGATGAGAAAAAGCATGAAAATGGTCCACAAAGCTCCTAATCATCATATATGTCTCCCAAGTATCTCAATTTTCCAATTTGATCAAGATAACCCAAAGGGCTTGAAGATTGTTTCCCAAGGAAACCCTAATTTCACTGTGCTTTGATTGTGCCTTGCCCATGAAGCAATCTCAACCTCTGATCAAATTTAATCAAGGGAAGTTCTTTCATTCATCATTTTATGCATCTGTGAGCCTATTTGAGGCCTCTCAATCATTTATTCATCAAGATTGGAAGTTTGGCCTTGAAAAGTTGACCAGTCAAGTTATATGACTAAGCAGAGGATCAATGAGCTATAACTTTTGATGTGTTTGTCAAATGAAGATGACTCCAAGAGAACAAATGTTCCTAAGAACCATATGAACGACTTTCATGTTCATAAAAAATCCATTTGAAACTTGGAAGGTCATCATTCATTTCAAAATATTATAGGTCATTTTGACTGAAACCCTAATTTTGGGTCAACTTACCAAGGGCATAACATCTTTAATTTTTATTATTTTGAGGGGAGACCAAATGTGTTGGAAAGCTTGAGATGTCTACGTCAATTATTATGTTGGACAAAATTTCATAATCCTAAAATAAATACATGTGATAATGCAAAACATTATAGGTCATCTTGGACCTAACTCATTGAATTTGAAAAAGTACCCAACTTCAAATGCCCATAACTTTGAAATAGAAAATCCAAATGATGCATAATTTGAGTCTAGATTGACTATCTTGAAAAGATATACAACTTTTATGTTGGAGATTTTTTCATTAGAATATTTTATCATGAAAATAGAGGTGTTTGATTAAGCTTGCTTTTGGTGAAATTTTTCAAAGTGATTTGAATATGTTTTGTACTTGGATTTTCCAGGCCAATTTTCATCAATTTGCAAATGCCAAATGATTTTTTGCCCAACATGACTTTTGTTCCTTATTTTAAGAGCTTTCCAACCATTACTCACAATAGTCTTTTGGATTCACCACTTGGGAGATTCGAAATTCTTTTCATTTATGTGCAATTTTGATATTGTATGCTAAAACTTGAAATGCAAGTTGTTTCATTCCAATGTGCACGTCCAAATGCATTTCATGTGAACTCAGCAAGTTGTTTTAGCCATCATTGGGTCTTCCACACACCTACACAGGCCCATGCAATGCAAATTCAAATTCTCATGCACATGAAAGAAGTGTGATCAGCTGATGCATTCACCTATAAATAACCACTTCCTCTCATTCATTTGCTAACCTTTTGGAGATCCCAAGTGCTGCATAATTGAAACCATAGCCATCACTAAAGGAATTAATCACTTTTCTTCAATTTTTCGAGCTTGAAATTCAGTATCATTAGCTGAGTTTTAAAGCCAAATTCCTTAGCCTATCACTTCCATTACATTCATAGATCAAAGAGGAGCAAGGATCTTGGAGAATTCGTGGCTAAAAGTTCATCAATTCAGAGGTATAATCTCAAACTTTTTGGATCTAGAACTCTTAATTCAATGTAGCATTCTCGTGTTTCCGTGGTTTTCTAAAGTCCTCACACTTGAGGCAAGATGTTGATGCTTTCAATTCTTCATTTCATGAGCAATCAGTATGAACACCATGATTTTCTCCTTCACATTTATCTCAATATAGGAAGAGTGAGGGAGATCCATTGGTACAGTGATGATCTCCATCACAAGAGCTTTATTTCCATGGCCTTGTTTTGCATTTTCGTTAAGATTTATTTTCTGCAACTGGTGGCCGGAATTTGTTGCTTCGCCGGAGAAGATGATGGTTTCCACCACCACCACCACCGCGTGTGCACATTTGTAGCCCTTGGATCTCCATGCCACGATCTAATCTTGTTCATTCATTTTAAATACTTATTTTAATTCATGATATGGCGCGTTTGACTTGGATGTATCATGCGCCATCAGATCTGAACCGTGCCAAGTGCCACGTCAATTAATGAATGTGGATCAGATGGCTGTGGTTTTTTTCGCTTATTTTCATTTTCCATTTATTTTCTGTTAATTCATTTCATTTTCAATAATTCATTAAAAATTCATTTGAAGTCAGAAAAATATGAGATCAATTCCAAAAATTTTCTTCAAAAGTCTAGTTTCATATTTTGATTTTTAATTATTTTTCTGACTTCATTTGATATTTTTTATGAATTACTTGGTTTTTAATGGTTTAATCCATTTTAAAATACTTTCTGAATTTTAAAAAATACAAAAATATTTTCATAGCATCTATGGATCATGATAAATTAATGTAAAATAGTCTCAACAATTTCTTGTTTGTTTTGAGATTATTTGAGATTTTAATTCATATTATGCTATTTTTGGTTGTTTTTAATTGATTTTAAATACTTTCTGGTTTCAAAAATTTGTGAGAAAATTAGTCAAAGCTTGGTTGACTATGTTGAACCTATGAGAATTTAATTGGACTTTTTGAAGATGCTTTGAATTGAATTTGAGGTTCAACCTTATTTGTTTATTTTTTATTTGTATTTTCTTTTAAATCAAAAAATACCAAAAAAATATCATTGACTTCTTGACTTGTTATCTTCATTTCTCCTCTGTTTGGTGTTGATTGAGGTTGAATTGATTCAAGTTTGATCAAAATCATTGGATCTTGTGGTTTGAAAGTCCTTATGGATCATCACTTAAGAAGATGAATGAATTTGATCAAGGATGAGTTATCCCTTGATCAATTGGGATTGTTTGTTGACTTCTTACTCCCCTCCCTTTCATCTTAATCCCTTTCTTTCCATCAATGGCGAATGAGTTAAAGTCTTGAGGTTGGTCTTGACAAATGAGAAGTTTAACCTTCTTTGATCCAAACCAAACTCAACTTGATCCATGATCAAGTGAGTTATTTTGTGTCAAAGATAGGTTGCTTTTTGGTCAAGCAAATAACCAAAAGTCAATACAAGGCCCTTCCCCTTTTGTTTGGCATGGCAAGTTTATGGAGCTTGGCTTACTAGTCATGATCTCTAACTTGTGTTCTTTGCCTATATTCTTATTGACCGGCCTCAGATAGGTGTGACTACTACATTAGTCCACTTGCGATTGCTTAACATGGCGCTACATTGTCTTATGACAAGCTAACATAACCTCACCAACTACTAACTTTAATTTGAGCTTTTAATTTCTTGTCATTCACTTCTAATGTCATTTATTTCTTGCTCATTATTCATATTGATTTTCATCTTTGCTCACTTGAGCACATATTTTATGTTTATGTCATTTTTCTTTTGCTCATTTGAGCCCATTATTGTATATAAATATATTGTTATTTTGTGTTGTTTGTGTTTGTTTTGATGTGAACCAAAATGAAAAAGGAGAAAGGACTTAGAATTAGGATTTACCGATGCTTAAAGGAGTTCAAGAGCAACTAGGCCTCATGTCTTTAGAATGCAAAATGTGTTGAAGAGCAACTAGGCCTCATGCCTTTAGAATGCTAAAATTCAAAGTTGATCTCAAAGGACTTCCCCTCAAACTTATTCTTTGTCCATTCCCTTTATTGTGTTGTGAACTTTTTGATGTTTGCTTTTTTGTGATAGGGATTCCATCCTAAGATTGTGAAAAGAGGACCATTGTCATGATTAGCCAAGTTAAGAGCCTAGCCAAATGGAGATCCTAGGAGCTTGATGCAAATTCATTGATTGCTTGTTTGTATGCTAAGTCCAAAGGAAAGAAGCATCTTGAGTCATCTCTATGACTCCAAGGAAAGGAACTCCAAGGGTTTTATCTTTCCCCTCTTATTTTTGTATGCTTTAGGAATAGCCCTTCTTTCTTCTCCCCACTCTAACCAAGCCAAAAATAATTTTTCAAAACTTTGAATTTATTTCAAATTAGAAATCTAGGCCTTAAGCCTTTGACTTTTCAAAACCATTTTCATAAATACTCATTGTAAACAAAATTTAATCCAACTTTGGCTTCATTTTGTAAATAAACTTAACTTGTAAATACAACCCATTTCAAGTTGTTTTTCGTGGTTCCAATGGCCACTTTGTTAAACCTTTCAAAAACATTAGTCATAGGTTTGAGTTATCATAGTGGTTGATGTAAATCTCACCTCATCCTTAGTGTTGGACTATAAGCCTTCCATGCTTATTATAGGGTTAACCCCTCACTAGCATGTTGAAGCCTTCCTCACATGGTGGATTGTTGGTTTAGGTTGAGTTTTCTCCCTTTGATAACAAAAGACCTTAAGGCTTTTGATTAAAACTAATTCTCCAATCTTTGGAATTTTTTACCCTGAACTATGAGGTTTTGATCCTCCTTTGTGATGGTACGTAGGCAATGTGTTCATCCATTCAAACAACAAAACTTGTAAATATAATCTATTCTCTTCTCATCCCTCCAATCTTTTGCACAAATCTTTTCATAAATGCCAACCTACAACACATATTTGCAAAAAGGATTCCCTTAGAGTACTAAGGATGTTTTGGGTGCGTAAAACCTTCCCATCTCATAACCAATCCCCTTACCTAGATCTCTGACATTTTTATTAGTTTTTGATTTGAAAAACTTCTTACTTGGCTTTTGTTCGCTTTTTAGCCTTTCCTTTGGACAACTAAAAGTGCGGTGGCGACTCGAATTGTATGTTGACTTTTGGTTTAGTCAATAAACCTAAAAGTAACGAAAACCCCGCTACACCTGCGCCCAAAACTGAGAAGCAAGTCAAAGGTTTTCTCGGCCGCTTGAATTATATTTCAAGATTCATTTCCCACATGACTGCCACATATGTTCCTATATTCAAGCTTCTTCGGAAAAATCAATATTGTGATTGGGCCGAAGACTTTCAGAAAGCATTTGATAGTATCAAAGAATATTTGCTTGAACCTCCGATTTTGTCTCCACCTATTGAAGGAAGACCGTTGATCATGTATTTCACTATGCTCGAAGACATCGTGGGTTGTGTTCTGGGTCAGCAAGATGAGACTGGAAAGAAAGAATTTGCAATTTACTACCTCAGTAAGAAGTTCACCGACTGTGAGACTCGGTATTCTATGCTTGAGAAAACTTGTTGCGCATTGGCTTGGGCTGCCAAGCTTCTGCGTCAATATATGTTGAATCATACCACTTGGTTGATATCCAAAATGGATCCAATCAAATATATATAGTTGAGAAGCCTGCTTTAACTGGGAGAATTGCCCGTTGGCAGATGTTGTTATCAGAGTATGATATCGAATATCGATCTTAGAAAGCGATCAAAGGTAGTATCTTGGCTGACCATTTGGCTCACCAACCAATTGAAGATTACCAGTCAGCGCAGTATGACTTTCCTGATGAAGAGATTTTGTACTTGAAAATGAAAGATTGTGATAAACCATTTCTAGAAGAAGGGCCAAAACCTGGTTCCTGTTGGGGCATGGTATTTGATGGAGCTGTTAATCAATATGGAAATGGCATTGGGGCAGTGATTATTATTCCTCAAGGCACGCATCTACCATTTACAGCTAGGTTGACTTTCAAGTGTACGAACAACATGGCAGAATATGAAGCTTGCATTATGGGGCTTGAAGAGGCCATGAATCTCAGAATCAAGTATTTGGATGTCTTCGGTGATTCGGCCTTGGTTGTGAATCAAATCAAAGGAGAATGGGACACGAATCAACCCGGTTTAATACCATATAGAGATTATGCGAGGAGGATTTCAACTTCCTTTACAAAATTTGAGTTTCATCATATCCCTCGAGATGAAAACTGGATGGCAGATGCTCTTGCAACGTTGGCATCAATGATTGTAGTGAAGTATTGGAATGAAGTTCCTAATTTATCTGTGATGCGTCTTGATAGGCCAGCTCATGTATTTGCTATTGAAGAGATCAAAGATGAGAAGCCATGGTATTACGACATCAAATGTTTCCTCCAAAGTCAGATTTACCCGCCTAGGGCATCTTTGAAAGATAAGAAGACTTTGAGAAGATTAGCAGATAATTTCTACTTGAATGGTGATATACTGTATAAGAGAAACTTCAACATGGTTTTGCTCAGCTGTGTGGATAGACACGAAGCAGACTTGTTGATGACTGAAGTGCATGAAGGTTCCTTTGGTACTCATTCCAATGGACATGCAATGGCGAAGAAGATGTTGCGAGCAGGTTACTATTGGCTGACAATGGAATCTGACTGTTGCAAGTTTTTGAAGAAATGCCACAAGTGTCAAATCTATGCTGATAAGATTCATATTCCTCTGACACTATTGAAAGTTATCTCTTCCCCATGGCCTTTCTCCATGCGGGGAATTGATATGATTGAGCCCAAAGCTTCAAATGGACATCGTTTCATTTTAGTGGCAATTGTCTACTTCACAAAATGGGTTGAAGCGACATCGTATGCGAATGTAACCAAGCAAGTTATTGTAAGGTTTATCAAGAATCAGATTATATGCCGTTATGGTGTGCCAAGTAAGATCATTACTGACAATGGATCGAACTTGAATAACAATATGGTGGAAGCTCTTTGCAAAGACTTAAAGATTGCACATCATAATTCTTCTCCCTACAGACCCAAGATGAATGGGGCTGTTGAAGCTGCGAATAAGAATATCAAGAAGATTATCCAAAAGATGGTTGTCACAGACAAGGATTGGCATGAGATGCTCTCATTTGCTTTACATGGGTATCGTACATCCGTCCGCGCTTCAATAGGGGCAACCCCTTTCTCTCTTGTTTATGGTATGGAAGTAGTGCTCCCCGTAGAGGTTGAGATTCTTTCATTGCGTGTGCTCATGGAAGCCAAGTTGACTGAAGTTGAATGGTGTCATACCAAGTTTGACCAATTGAATTTGATAGAAGAGAAGAGATTGACTGCCATGTGTCATAGTCAGTTATATCAGCAAAGGATGAAGAAAGCTTTTGATTAGAAAGTCAAACCTCGTGTGTTCAGAGAAGGTGACCTTGTGCTCAAGAAGATTTTATCGTTCAAGCCAGATTCCAGAGGAAAATGGACTCCAAACTATGAAGGCCCATATGTTGTTAAGAGAGCCTTTTCAGGCGGTGCATTGATTCTTACAACTATGGATGGTGAAGAGTTCACTCGTCTTGTGAACGCAGATGCAGTCAAGAAATACTTCGCCTAAAAAAGAAAAGAACAACTCACTAAGTTGAAAATCCGAAAGGGCGGCTTAGGCAAAAATGAGCGTCTCGGTGGATTGAAAACCTGAAAGGGCGATCCAGGCAAAAATTAGAGACATAAAAATAGAAAGAATTTCCAGATAGGTTGAGTACTCCACCCTGGGGCAACTTATGCAAAAATTAGGGATTATGACGAGTAACTGCATTTTGTTGATCTCCAAGGTTTTGAAGACTTGTCTGAGCACAAGGGTTGACATCGATTCATCTCCAGCAGCGGTCAAAAGCACAGTGGATATTAAGATTTGGTAGAGGAATTAAGGATCATTTGTATTCAATGTAACTCTTCTCCATGTAACTTACCATTTTCAACTTTGTAAAATCTATGGAGTCATGTCATTTACAGACTACCATTCTATTAAATAAAGTTGAGCTTTTATCCAATAGTTTCTACTCCTATTTTCTTCAGCCAATAGTTTTAAATTTTTATTATGATCATGTTGAAATTAAATTTTTAAATCAAAAATCAAGTTTTCTTTAATACATAAAAGCAAAAACTTTTCCAAAGCAAGTGAAAAGAATATCAACAGCATTTCAGTAAGAAGAAAGTTCTTAAGTGCGAAGCATCTGAGGTTCCCCAAGAAGATAACTCTTCGGGTATCCCGTAGACTTTTGTGTTGATTCAGTTCCTCGGCGGAGTGTTTGATCCCCATTGGAGCTTATTTCTTTTTCCCCAGCTGAGTTGGTTGCGGTGCGTCCTTGTCCCCAACAGAGTTTCGGCCTTCCCAACGAAGTTCGTGTTTCCTCAGCAGATAGATCGTCATCAGAAGATGTTTGATCTTTCCCCAGTAGATCGCTTTGGTGCCCCCACCAATCGTTGTATCTTTGCTCCCAATCGGAGTTTCCTCCTGGTTCTTGAGCAGCTTGTTATTTCTTCCCCAGTAGGGTTGTCTCCCATTTTTATGGTGTTGACCTAAAATTCCCTACAGATTGGATGTTTTATCCTCAGCAAATCTCCTTCCCCGACCAGGGTTGAGCCTTTGGGATGTTGATTTCTCTGTTCTCCAGCAGTTTGTCTCCATGATTTGTGGATTGACCGAGGATTGTACCGGTGGTTCAATTTCTTTGCGACACCTGTGTATCCTTCGTGATCGTTTTGTCAGTATAATCACCATATATACATACGCATATACATTCATATAAATTCATGATTTGCATAACCTGCATCTTCATGTTTGATTTTCTTGAGATTCTCATTCTCTGTTACGGTGGTACTTTATCCCCATACCAAATCTGGTGTCTGTCCTCCTTCAATTATAGAGTGTCATCCCCCTAAGCAGAAAAGACTTTAACCTTTCTCTGTTTCTCCACTGAGTTTGTTTCCTCATGGATGATTGTTATTTCAGTTTCCTCTCCAGCAAATTTTCTGGATGGAATTACTCCCTTGAGTTATATCCTCACTGGGTTAAGTCTTGATTCACTGTTTTCTTTCTAGCTCTTACCTAGATAGATATCTTGGTCCCCTAAGAGTCTGTTACCCAGTAACTGGTAATATTCTTCTTAGTTTGTGGTTTGTTACTTCTTGCCCAATACCCGACAAAAGTACCGTTTTTCTCCTCAGCAGAATCCCTAGTGGATCTTTTCCTCGAAAAGTATATCCTTGATATGTTCATCCTAACCGGTGACTGATATCTTTTCTTCCCCAGTGGAGTCTATCCTTGATATGTTCACTTTAATCGGTGACGGATATTCTCATATTTAGTATTCTACCCAGTAAAAAGGTAGTTGTAATTCCTATTTTTGTTCTTCAGAGAGTTAATCCTTGATATGTTCATCTTAATCGATGACGGGTTTTCTTCTCCTTGTGGTCTTCTACCCAATAACCGGTAGTTGTAAATCCTATTTGTTCCTCTGAGCGGAGTCTATCCTTGATATGTTCACTTTAACCGGTGATGGATTTTCTCTTCTTTGGTATTCTATCCAGTAACTGATAGATGTAATCCCTATTGTTATTCCCCTTTTCAGAGTCTATCATTGACATGTTCACTTTAACCAGTGACGGATTTTCTCTTTGATTGGTCTTCTACCCAGTAACCGGTAGTTGTAAATCCTGCTTTGTCCCCTCGTAGAGTGAATCCTTGATATGTTCATCCTAACCGGTGACGGATTTTTCTCTCCGACGGTTTTCTATCCAGTTTTCGTTAGATGTAATTCCCTCTTTTTTTGTTCAGTTGGTATATCCTTGATATCTTCATCTTAACCGATGACGGGTATCCTCCTTGACATCCCCAAGCAAGTCAATCCTTGATATGTTCATCTTAACCGGTGACGGATTTTCTTCCCTGTCGAGTTTATCCTTGATATGTTCATCCTAACCGATGACAGATACTCTCACCCCTTTGGTCTTCTGCCCAGTAACTGGTAGTTGTAAATCCTATTTTCTATAATTCTCCACAGCAAGGCTATTCTTACCCAGTAACCGGTAATGAATACTCCTTCCTGGCCTTTCCTCAGCGAGTCAACCTTGATATGTTCATCCTAACCGATGACGGATGTTCTCTCTATCATATTTTTAGTATCTCCTTACCTAGTAACATGTAGTAGGTAATAGATTCCTGCTCCTCCTGTGTTGAAGTTTTTTCTCCCTAGTTGAGTTGAGTGCGCATTTCCTTAGTGAAATCGCTTTATCCCCTGCATGAGTCGAATATTTCAGTTTTATCCTGACTTATTCGTATTCCCTGTAGATGTTGTTTGTTTCCCCGGCTGAGTCTTTCCATTTTGTATGGATTTCCTCGAGTCCCCTAGTAGTTTTAAGTCGTAGCCTGGCCTACGCATAATTCCTTTTATCCCCCCAAAGTCTCTGTCTCCCCACCGAGTTTTCCTTATAGAATGCATTGTGCTCTGATGCGTGCTTATCGCAAGTATACGAACACGTCAGAGTAATATAAAAGATTGTCGAATCCACAGAGACCAAGTGTCAAGCTATCGTTATCTGTTGTTATGGTGTTTATCAAAGGCAGTCAAAATAGGTGTTTTTCGTAGTGTGCAATGAAAAGTAGAGTATTTAAATAGATTTAATTAATAAAGACAGGGTCGAATGTAATTCACGTAATCAATTGATAATCCAAGTACTTGCTAATAGAACTACTTATGGGCAATGTTTCCTATTTTGAAAAGAACTAATTTACAAGAACTGTCGCTTTCGCGTATTCAGAACCGAGTTATACTCCATAATCAAACCCTCTTATTTTCACTTATAAAAAGGCGCGCATTGCGTTAGAGTAGTAAACCTATTTTTAAGAAATATAGTATCTTGACTAAGTTGAAAAGTATTATAACCTGGACTTCTTAACCAAAAGAGGTTCTTACGAACCAGACTCTAAACTTATAAACGCGTCCGAAAATAGTTTTAAAATCTCTTTTCTTCTTAATGTTAAAAACTCCTAATGAACCAAACAAAGCGCTTTCGCTGTTTTTGAAATAGTTAAAAACAATTAAGTTTATAAAGACGTTTGACGGCTTTCGATCTTACCCAACGGAATTGAAGTGCGGGAAAACTTAAGTTGAAGGTTAAAATAGCCCTTAAGTGTTTCTACGGACAATTGTACGGATTATCGATTCAATTACGATCCTTACATTCTAACCTTTTAGATTTAGTTAGACATGGTAAAATAAAAGTGCATTAATTTAAATAAAAGTAGTGCGAGTGCGGAAAGTAAATAAAAGTAGTGCGAGTGCGGAAAGTAAATAATTTAAAGCGAGTGCGAGGAAATAAATAAAGTAAAAGCGAGTGCGAGGAAATAAATAAAGTAAAAGCGAGTGCGAGGAAATAAATAAAATAAAAGCGAGTGCGGGAAATAAATAAAGTAAAGCGAGAAATAAAAACCTGCTCCAATCGGAGGGCTGAGTAAATTGCAATGCGGAAAAGAAAATGGCGGCCGGCTTAACTTCCTTCCAAAGTGCTCCAAACTCGATTACAGACTCTATCACAGACTTGATTACACAATTGTGGTAACATTCCAATGCGAAGCGATTACCACTATAAAATACTGAATATATGCCTAAGTGAAACAAATTTGCTTTTGAGTTTGCCTCTGTTCTAAGTTTGGATCATCGTAAAAGTGAATTCGCGTTTCTATTTATAAGCAAGTAAAAAGATGGAAATGACTTGGATGCCCTTCAACTTGAAAATAGGAGGGAACCGTTTTTCCTCTTGTGGCGCCCGCCACAAGGCCATGGCGCCCGCCACAAGGCCAAAGTGAGGTGTAACACCCCAGTTCTACCCGTCGTAAATTCAATTAAAGATCAGAGTAAACAAATTTCACACAAAATTGAGGAATCACATATATCATTTCATCAACACTTAAACAAATTACACAACACGGCAATTGCGCAAGGATCCACTTAGTCCTTGTTAAATAATAAACAACACTGTATATGGATTCACCTAGTCCATATAGCAGCAATACACAAAACATCGCAACAGAAATCATTTAGATAATTAAGTTGAGTCGTACATTTACACATTCAAAAGAAAACAAGCAAACAAATGCCCATCACAACTATCATATACATTGATATACAAGAGGGCATTGTTACTATCAAAATCATGAAAAGCGTTCATTAACCCCTGAGTGTTACAATCCTAATCAGAGCAATGACGCCAAAAGTGTGATACCACTATCCTCCTCTCAACGCGGAGCACCTGCACGTTACCAATATAAAGGTAACGGCCAACAACAAAAGGGTGAGATACTCAAATCATATAATCAAGATAATGATAAGCAATATTTAAGTAAATTCGGAAAGTTAGAAATATTGTTACCACATCGCACAATCCTTCACTTGAATGCTTATGTATTTAATCATAAACAAAGTCAATAATCATCCACAACATCAATGTTACATCATAGCATCTCATCACTTTAACATTTCATCAATCCATCATAAAACATTACGATTCATCGCATCATCGCAAAATATCACCGCACATCATAAACCGTCACATAACAACAATTATCACAAAATGCGGAAATAAACACAACCAACATATGTGACTCAACTATGCAAATGATATGCGGTACCGACTCGTCGCTTTGCCATCAAGGCCAAGGCTTTATGCCCACTTCGCTTTTGCCAAAAGGCCACGTCGCTATTGCCAAAAGGCCACGTTGCTTATGCAAATGTATGTGACTCCATGATAAATGATACACATACACCAAAATCATCATCGCATCAACATAACTCATCACAATGGCCGAAGCCCACGTCGCCATTCACATGCATAAAAGCATTCACACAACATCATCTTCACTAACATTCATACATATGTTTATATATGAAACAAATGAGAATATTCATCACAATCAATTGTTTCATCATACAATCTCTTAGGTAATTCAACCTCATGCTATGTTTATTTACATCGCACACCTACACACTATAGTTAAGTGGTATTCCTCATTAATCAAATAGGCTTCCTACTATATCAATTATTAATCACTTTTCCAAAATAATCACTTATTAAATTAAGCCCTTATAATGGCCTATAAACATAAACAACATGTAGAAAATTTCATAAGCTTCACAACGCTTCGAACAGGGACTAAAACGGAGTTACGGTTCAAAAGTTATGACTTTTTGAAGTTTACAAAAGAATTCTGTTTTCAACTCAGTTGGCGCCGTGAACTCTCTTTCGCGCCGCGAATTTAGTAGAAAACAGAGAAAATGTGTTTTCGACCGTTAAATACCTTCCGGACCTCCGATTACGATTCCGTAAAAAGTCTCATTCTCAGAATTCAACGAACTACAATATTTTCAATATTACAAATTCATTCTAACCACAATTTAACTTTTATTTCATCATTCTAAACATCATTCAATTAATTTCCAACACTTCCTAAATTCACAATTTGTGAAATTACTCATACTTTGATTCATCAACACAATAGCATATTTTTCACAACATACATCAACCCCAAACCATCAACAACAACACAACACACAATGTTATTTATTATTCTTCTAAACCTAACCCTAACATTTTGCAAATAATTGATACATGTTCAATAATCACAAACAATCAACACTACATCAAGAACACAAACAACATTTTTAAAGCAAGGAATCCAATCACAACATCAAAACCCAACAATATCCTCTAACAACCATTACCCACATCAAACCCATCATTTTCATAATTATAGGAAATGATAACTCACACCCTTACCTTAGAGATGATGATTGAGTTACTCTATAGTGTTCTAGCAAGCTTGGGTTGATCAAGATGATGCTCTTCTTCTCCAATTTCCTCTTCCTCCTCCAAACCCTAACTTTTCTCTCTTTTCTTCTCTTTTCTCCTCCTTCTCCCTACTTCTTTCTATTTCTCTTCTTTCTATTTCTATTCTATTTCTATTCTTTGTTTTAATTAAATAAAAACTAACTAATGAGCTTAATTGTTACACCTCCCTTAATTACTATATACACCACTAGCCCTAATAGCTATTATACCATAATTCTCATAATTAAAATCTAATAATATATTAACACACAATAAAATATTTTACCAAAATAATTATAAATCAAACATTATAAAAATAATAATAATAATAACACTTAATAAAAATCGGGGCGTTACATGAGGCGCCTTAGTGGATGTAGTGGGGAAACGTGGGAGTTGAGGGAAGTTGAATTTGACACGTCATGGCTTGGTCTGTGGCGCCCGTCACTGGGTAGGCCATAAGCACAAAATGCTGAATTTTAGGGTTTTTAGCCCTTTTTCACTCCTTTTCTCGATCGGGGCTCCGATTAAAGTAAAAACCTGAAAACAAAGGAAAACACAGTAATAACACAACAAAATAACAATAAAACAACTAGAATGCATGTGAAATCGGAGTCGAAAATACGTAAATTTTAGTGTTATCAAACTCTCCCACACTTAAACCTTTGCTTGTCCTCAAGCAAAACATTATAAAGCTCATGAAAGAAAAACTGGTGTAAACGAGTGCTTCAGGTAGAAATTCTAAGTTCAAGTCGGGATGCAGTGATAGGTACTAACTGAGTGAACTAAGGGTATCATGATGACACTAATCCGCAAATACGGACATAAACTTCATTCCTATATTAACCAACCCATATTATCCCACAATACCTAGGCCTGCCTCTTCATCTCTTTTTGTGTCCTTTTCATTCAAGCGCAATCACATTAAGCCCGTTATCCGTACATGCTTCATAGTAGAGTGGCCTGTTAGTGATTATGATCTGAGCTTGGGTTTCCCGACACATAAACATGTGTAAACCCTTTTATTGGACCCAACTGGAGTTGTGGGGGATCAGATCGTAATCCGCCCTACCGAATTCAGTGCCAGATACCTCTGAACCAACCAACAGTGGGTGAGTTTCTTTCTTTTTCTTTTTCTTTTTCTTTTTCTTTTTCTAGCAATTTTTTTTTACAATCCTTTGGTTTAAATGACTTTGTGAGGGTCACCTATACAGGAGTTGCCTTTTTGCTTTCTTTTATTTTTTGTTTTTCTGGATCATTCACTTATTTGCATCGGTCCCCTACGTAGAGGATGCGTAGGCCGGAGCTGACTGCTAGGATAAACTACTGAGGACTTATACGGAAATGATGATTAAGGCCATGGTATATGGGGTTTCGGGAATGATTCCTATATTTACGAAGTTTATGGTGCTAAAATAATACTGATGTTTCGCAAAGTTCTCCCAAGTCACCGCATCCTTACTCAAAACATGTCTTTAAAACCTGAAAACTTTAGGAATAGCACTGTTTTCGTTTGCAAAAAAATTTTGGTGGGGCTAAAAGGTATGGGGAGATTAGATTATACTAAAGATCTACTATATTCGGTGACTCGTCAGATTCATGCATTATACTAAAAAGAAAAATAAACAACTAAAAGGGAAATTAAACAACTAAAAGGAAATTAACAGTCTAAAAACAGCAAATAAAACTGGAAATAAAAGGAAAACGATAAATGCTCCTCCCACACTTAAATCGAACATTGTCCCCAATGTTTCGAAATAAGATAAGGGAAGAGTTACCTGGCAACCTATTGCTGACCACTAGTGCCCTCGCCATCCTGAGGTGGACGACGGGATCGAGTACGACGACGGTCTCTCTGATCCATCCTCGTCTGCAGGGCATCCTGAGCGGTCCTCACGTCTCGAAGGTGACCTAAAATGGTACCCTGAGTGTTTTCTACGAGAGCAATGTGTTGCTGGTGGTAATGTTGTTGACGGGCTTGTGTATTTGTTATCGCAAGCATAGACTGTAGAACGGTCTCGTAGGACCTGTCTATCCTCCGCTGCGACTCTTGCATAAAGCTCATGTTGTCCGCCATTTGTTGTTGGATGGTAGAGAGTAGGTCATCTCGCCTCTGCTCTCTAGCCATGTGGTCTCGCCACATCTCCTCTATAATATAGAAGCCAAGAGTGGTACCTGCAGAAGAAGAAGATGGTGCGGTGTATGGTGGTGAAGGATGATGGGGGGACACATGGGGTACGGGAGATCTCTCTCTCCGGTCATATTCATCATTTATGTCTGGTCCCGCCTCATCAAGAATGTTAGGAGGAAGAGGACCCAAAATAGGTGGAGCATCTAAATTGTAGGTCCAATTCCTCTCATCACGTATATCGGTACGTCTAATGCAAGGTAGAATAACAGATGGGATGGCTACACCATGAATCATAAGTGTATAACCTCCTTCTCTCCTTGAACGGCACAATTTCATGTCTCTCAGAAATTTTAAGTTAATTGTGCGAGGAGGTAAAGGGTCTAGGGTAGCCATCTCATTGTTCAGGTTAAGTGCCCGAGCAATAGACGTAATCAATCCACCAAAAGAAATCGGTCTCGCCTTATTCAGAGTTAAAATCATATGGGCGAGCATAAACGGAACAAATTAATTCACCTATTTGTGAGGCTTCCTTGCAAATATAGAAGCTCTCTAGCATTAACCTTATTTGGATTCTCCCGGCCAAAAATAGTGCATGCCAACAGATATCTAAAAACTCTGATGGCCGGGTTATGGATAGTTGAGGCAAGAACTCCTTCAAAAGAGTTTATGGAAGTGTTTGATAAACGCTCCCAGAAGGAAAATACCTCAACAGACCATTCGGAATCCAAAGGGGCCTCACAAATAGCACCTTCCCCATGAGGGATCCCTAACAAGCTGGCTAGTTCGTCGGTACTGAATTGGTATTCAACAACAAACATTCTAAATTTGACAGTACCAACTGTGCTAGCAGCGTTAGGGTTGACAATATAAATTAAGGAACTTAAAAATTCGATTGTCAACCGCTCATAGGTGGGTTCTTTGTTGATAAAGAAATTATGCAAACCTAAGTTGGCTAATAAATGGAAAATGCTATGGTAGATACCTAAAGTGTAGAGACAGTTTTCGTCAACATACCTTGTCGGGAGGATTTCCCGATTTTGCAACCGTTCAATGATTTTTCTTTGTCTCTCCCTCGGTTTCCCTCCTCGAAGAATGAATCCGTTGAACTCCATTTGAATGAGCTTGAAAAGTGGATGAAGAAGATGAAGTGGTTGGTGAAAAGGTTGGATTTTTACAAAATCCAGCGGATGAAATCGAAAATGGAAAGTGGATTAATGATTTGTGTGGTATGATTGTTAGGAAAGTATGAGCTTTTTGTGGGTTCAAGGACTTTTTTCCAACGTGAAAAAATGGGTTTTGGAGGTTGTAAGTTGCAAAAATGATGAAGAAAAGGGGTCTGCCCCGACCATTTACAGACGCTGTGGCGGGCGCCACAGGTCCTATGGCGGGCGCCACAAGGCAAAATCTGGCTGGGCCAGATTTTGGTCATTTGGTTTGGGCTTCTCTTGTCTTTTGGCTTTGAGGGGTATGGATAGCATTTGTCTCGTGATTCTCCTAGTTTCTTCGACTTGCATAATTTTTATAAAAGTGAAAAAAAAAACGAAAAATAAAAAGTGAAACTGAAACAAAAACAAAAACAGAAATTAAATATAAATAAATAAATAACTGAAAAATTAAAATGCAAATAAAATAAATATAAAACATATATAGATAAAAATAGAAATACTAATGTATAGTAGTGGTTTATATAATATTCTAAATGCGATAATATAAAATAGATAATGCAAATACGATAAATATATAAAAGAGAAATAAAATGAAATGGTGAGATCAGGTATTAGGGGTGTCGTCTGCCTGAGTGGATCCACGGAGCACGGCTATCTCCTGCCTGAGCTCTGCGATCTCCTGATATAGACAATCGGCTTCAGTAGCATGGGTGAGATCAGATACTCCTATCTGTAAAGTTAGGTCTGCCACTTCCTGTCTAAGCTCTGCAATCTCTCTACGGCACTCAGCAATCTGGGTGCGTATGTCGGGTGTCTGCAATGAATGATTATTAGAGAAAACAGTGATTCTAGGAGATGGTGGTGTAGGCGTGTATTCAGCAGCGGGTGGTGATCTCGGTGCCTTGACGGTCTCTCCCTGGCCCTCTAGAGCATAACTCCAATTCGCTGGATCGTGCACACTGGTCATCATAGGGTCTGGCAGTGTGAAATAATGGATAACCTCACTGTCGACTAGCAATCGGAACTGACATGGGTGGAAAGAGGCTCTCCTCATCAATCCTCTGGTCAAACAGAAATCGACGTCCATGGTAGTGTGTCCACAGTAGATCCGAAGATGTGACAGCTTGCGAGACAGACCTAAAGCTACAGCAATCTGTGTGATGATTCCACCAACATGGATGACTCCTTCGGTGGATCTAGAGATACCGCTGAGATTATTCAATAAAAAGTTCCCACATGCTACTGGGCGAGACTGGGATGCGCAAAATAATATGAAGATCTCCTCTTCACTCAGTAGTGTCTCTGCATCCTGTCTTCCCAAGAAGGAATGTGCTAATATCATCTGAAAATATCTGAAGGCTGGGTTATGTATGACATAAGATAACTGCGTAGATGGATCCTGGCTTCCGCCACCTGATATATCACTCCAAAACTTCTCCACCTCCTTACCCAGAAAATATCCCATAGGTGTCTCCGGGATAGCATCAGGAGTGGTCTGGAAGCCCAATAAGTCGCCAAACTCTTTCTGGCTGAAGGAGTATTCAACTCCAAAAAGTCTGAAAGCAGCATACCCATCTGGTCCAGAATATGGGTCATAGTCGAATGAACTCAGGAACTCCAAAGTCAGGTTCCTGTATGTGTTATTCAAGTCATCAGCAAATTCGTCCCAGTGAAGTTGGTGGCTAAGGAATCTGATACTCGGCTCAATACCCAGTGCCTCCATACAGTGCTGATCAGGGTAACGTGTGGGTTCCATAGGGCGCTGATACAAAGAAATGTAGCGCTCCCTCTGAGCATTATCTCTATAGGCAACATGC
This sequence comes from Lathyrus oleraceus, assembly GCF_024323335.1. Taxonomy (NCBI): domain Eukaryota; kingdom Viridiplantae; phylum Streptophyta; class Magnoliopsida; order Fabales; family Fabaceae; genus Lathyrus; species Lathyrus oleraceus. The sequence continues at coordinate 438,799,291 of NC_066584.1, read as the reverse complement.
ATGTCATCAAAACCCTGCATCCTGTAAAAGTTAAGAAAGTGATCCTGAAAATGCAAACCATTCAAATTTTTAGTCTCTATGCAAAATAAGATAAAATAAAATAAAATAAAATAAAATAAATGTAAATAAATGCGAAAAAAAGTAAAATGAAAAGAAAAACCATGGGTTGCCTCCCACACAACGCTTGTTTAACGTCATTAGCTTGACGATCAGAATTTATACACCTGTAGTTGTAGGAATCGATGGATCAATCAGGGTGTGGCTTGAGTAGTATGCTGGAATGTCTCCTCCTTCGTAGAGCTTCAGTCTTTGTCCATTTACAATGAATGGAATACACGTTTGGTTCTTGATTTCTACGGCTCCTGATCTCAGAATCTTGGATACTTCGAAAGGACCAGTCCATCTTGAACGTATCTTTCCAGGTAAGAGTCGTAACCTAGTGTTGAAAAGGAGAACAGAATCGCCTACGTTGAAGTTTTTCTTTACTATTCTTTTGTCATGATAGGCTTTTGTCCTCTCTTTATATATTTTTTCATTTTCGTAGGCCGATTGCCTAAGCTCTTCTAATTTATGAATGTCTAGGGTACGCTTTTCTCCAGCGGCTAGGTAGTCTAAATTCAAAGTTTTAATGGCCCAATAGGCCTTATGCTCTAATTCGAATGGTAAGTGACAAGATTTTCCATAGACTAGTTGGTAAGGAGTAGTTCCTATAGGGGTTTTGAAAGTGGTTCTATAGGCCCATAATGCTTCTTGAAGCTTCTGAGACCAGTCTCTCCTAGAAATAGAAACAGTTTTCTCTAGGATTTGTTTTATCTCCCTATTAGATACTTCTACTTGGCCACTTGTCTGTGGGTGGTATGGTGTTGCTACTCTATGCCTAACTCCATATTTTCTTAAAAGTTTGTCAAATATTCTTGATATAAAGTGTGATCCTCCATCGCTTATGACTAAACGTGGTGTTCCAAATCTAGGGAATATACAGTTTTTAAATAGTTTGATTACTACCCTAGTGTCGTTTGTGGGTGCAGCTATAGCTTCAATCCACTTAGACACATAGTCTACAGCTACTAAAATATACTTGTTTCCTAAGGATGGTGGAAAGGGTCCCATGAAATCTATACCCCATACGTCAAAGAGTTCTACTTCCTGAATGTTTCTTAGAGGCATTTCATCACGTCTTGAAATGTTTCCAGTGCGTTGGCATCTATCACACTTGACAATGAAAGCATAGACATCACGCCACATGGTAGGCCAGAATAGGCCAGCTTGAAGAATCTTGGCGTATGTCATAGAGGTGCTCGCATGTCCACCACAAGGTGCAGAATGACAATGCTCGATAATACTATTTACCTTTTTTTCTGGAACGCAACGGCGAAAGATGCCATCTTTACCCCTTTTGAAAAGGAGCGGTTCGTCCCAATAGAAGTTTCTCACATCGTGGAAGAATTTCTTCTTGCGGTGGTAGTCAAGATCAGGGGGTACTATATCAGCAGCTAGGTAATTAACGAAATCTGCATACCAGGGTACGTTACTTATTGCTAAGGAATTTTGGGGGTGCTCATAAAGATCTAGGTTATTACCTTCAATGGTTTCTACTCTAGTGATCAGTCTATCATAGGCAAAATCATCATTTATGGGTACTAGTTCAGGTTTTAAATGTTCTAGCCTAGAAAGGTGATCGGCTACTACATTCTCAGTGCCTTTTTTATCTCTTATATCTAAATCAAACTCTTGTAGTAATAGAATCCATCGGAGTAACCTGGGCTTGGCATCTTTTTTACTTAATAGGTAACGAATGGCAGCATGATCGGTGTAAACAATAATTTTTGCTCCTACTAGATAAGATCTAAATTTGTCTATAGCAAAAACTACAGCGAGTAATTCTTTTTCGGTTGTTGCGTAGTTAAGTTGGGCAGCATCTAGGGTTCTACTGGCATAATAAATGGCATGTAATTTTTTATCTTTTCTCTGTCCTAGAACGGCTCCAACTGCATAATCACTAGCATCGCACATTATCTCAAAAGGTTCCGACCAATCGGGCGGTTTCATAATGGGTGCAGAGATTAATGCTTGCTTTAAAAGATTAAATGTGTCATTACATTTTTCATCAAAAATGAATTCAGCATCTTTCATTAAAACTCCGGTTAACGGTTTTGTTATTTTAGAGAAGTCCTTAATAAAACGCCGGTAGAATCCAGCGTGTCCAAGAAAGCTTCGGACTTCTCTGATGGTTTTTAGGGGTTTTAGGTTTTCTATAACTTCTATTTTAGCTTTATCTACCTCTATACCTTTTTCGGAAACTATATGTCCTAAAACTATTCCTTCGGTCACCATGAAATGACATTTTTCCCAATTTAGCACGAGGTTCACCTCCACGCATCTCTCCAGGATTTTCTCAAGGTTAGCAAGACAATTGTGAAAATTGAATCCACAAACCGAGAAATCGTCCATAAACACTTCCATGATACCATCTAGGTAATCTGCGAATATTGACATCATGCATCGTTGGAAAGTAGTTGGGGCGTTATAGAGGCTGAAAGGCATTCGTCTGTAGGCAAAAGTTCCATAAGGGCACGTAAAGGTAGTTTTTTCTTGATCTTCTGGGTGAATAGGTATTTGGAAGAATCCAGAGTATCCATCTAGATAACAGAAGTAGGAGTGTCTGGCTAGACGCTCCAACATTTGGTCTATAAATGGTAAAGGGAAATGGTCCTTCCTAGTTGCTTTATTTAATTTTCTATAATCTATACACATCCGCCATCCTCCTTCTGAATGTTTTGCTACATGTTCGCCTTTATCATTTTGCACGACCGTGATGCCTCCCTTTTTAGGTACTACATGCACAGGGCTCACCCACTTACTATCCGAGATCTGGTAGATTATACCTGCCTCAAGTAACTTAAGAACTTCCTTTTTAACAACATCACTCATTATAGGGTTTATTCTTCTCTGATGTTCCCTAGAGGGTTTTGAATCTTCTTCGAGCGAAATCCGATGCATGCATACGGATGGGCTTATACCTTTCAGGTCAGAGATATTATATCCTAAGGCTGAGGGATGTCTTCGTAAAACGTCTAAAAGTTGGTTCGTTTCCTCATGGCTCAAGGTAGCACTAACTATAACTGGACGGTTCATCTTTTCATCGAGGAACTCATATCTCAGGTTCTTAGGAAGTTCCTTAAGTTCTAAGGTTGGTTTCTCAGGGCATGGCATAGGATCTGGAGTAAGGGATAAACATTCGTAAAGGTTATCATCGATGTAGGGTTCTTTAAGGTCATCATCTTCCTTTACGGGGGTTGATGGTAACTTCATTGTTTTTATAATTTCTTTTTGTTCTAATTTTCTAACACATTCATCAATGATATCTAAGGCATAACACGAGTCTCCCATCACAGGTGCCATAAGAAATTTCGAAAGTATAAATTCTATTTTCTCGTCACCTACCTCAAATGTCAACTTTCCTTTCTTGACATCTATTATGGCTCCTGCAGTTGATAAGAATGGTCTACCTAGAAGGATTGGTATATCATTGTCCTCTTTGATGTCCATGACGACAAAATCAGTAGGGATAAATAGTTGACCTATCCTAACAGGAACATCTTCTAAAATGCCTATCGGATATTTAACAGATCTATCGGCTAACTGAAGTGACATCTTAGTGGGTTGTAACTCTCCTAAGTTTAACCTCTCACAAACTGCTAGAGGCATTAGGCTCACACTAGCTCCTAAGTCTAGAAAAGCTTTATCGATGACATGATAACCTAAAAGGCAAGGAATGGAGAAATTTCCAGGATCTTTATCTTTCTTTGCTAATTTGTCCTCGGAACTAGCATTACATTCCAACGGCTTCGGATCGTCAAGTCTACGTTTGTTGGTAAGGATGTCTTTCAGAAACTTTGCATAAGAAGGTATTTGGGTGATGGCTTCTGTGAAAGGGATTTCTACATGAAGTTTTTCTATAACTTTAATAAATTTTTGGTACTGTTTATTGATCTGGGTTTGTTTGAGTCTTTGCGGATATGGTATAGGTTGTTTATATGGCGGGGGTGGTACGTAAATTTTATCTTTAGGTTCTTCTCCTTTCTCTCGACCTTCCTGGTTTTCAGATTCCTCTGGTTCCTTTACTTTGTCCGGGGGTTTGGTACATTCCTTAGAAGTTTTGGGTTCACTCAATCTTGGGTTTGGTGGCTCATCATAAGCGTTCCCACTTCGTAGGGTAATGGCATTGGCTTGTCCTCTCGGATTTTGTTGAGGTTGTCCAGGGAATTGTCCTCCAGGTGTAGTTTGAGGGGCTTGGTTTAAAGCTACCTGAGAGATCTGGGTTTCAAGCATCTTGGTATGAGTAACTATTTGGTCAACCTTGGTTCCTAACTGAGTAATCAATTCGTTAACATGAATGTTTTGGTTCATGAACTCCTTGTTTTGTTGGGTTTGAGCGGTGATAAAATTTTCCATAATTTTCTCAAGGCTCGGCTTTGGTGGTACAGGTTGCATAGGTTGATTTGATCTTGGGGCTTGATAACTAGGTCTCGGAGGTGCATTATTTTGGATAGGGTTATTGTTTTTATAGGAGAAGTTAGGGTGATTCCTCCATCCAGGGTTATAGGTATTCGAGTATGGGTTCCCTTGGGTGTAGTTCACTTGCTCGGAGTGGGTTTCGTTCAATAGACTGCATTCTGCAGATTGGTGTCCTTGGGTTCCACATATCTCACAATCCGACGAAACTGCGGCTACAGTATTCGGGTTTGTGTACATATGCTCGACTTTGAGGGCTAATGCGTCCATTTTAGCTTGCATCATGTCTATAGAGCTCAGTTCATGCACTCCTCCTTGGGCTTCCTTCTTCTCAACTGTCGCTCGTTCGACTCCCCATGATTGATGGTTTTGAGCCATGTCTTCGATGAGGGCACTAGCTTCAGGGTAAGATTTATTCATCAGAGCACCGCCTGCGGCAGCGTCGATGGTCATCTTTGTGTTATAATGAAGTCCATTATAGAAGGTTTGAATGATTAACCAGTTTTCTAAGCCATGATGTGGGCATGCTCGTAACAACTCTTTATATCTCTCCCAAGCTTTGAACAGCGATTCTCCTTGGTTTTGGGTAAATCTAGTTATATGGTTTCGAAGAACGACGGTCTTACTCGGGGGAAAATATCTAGCAAGAAAAACTCTTCTAAGGTTATCCCAAGTCGTAATGGAATTGGGTGGAAGGGAATCTAACCATGATAGGGCTTTATCTCTGAGGGGAAAAGGGAATAATCTTAAACGTATTGCCTCAGGAGAAGCTCCATTGGTTTTAAGAGTATCTGCTAATTGAAGAAATATCTTTAGATGTTGGTTAGGGTTCTCGGTAGCGAGACCCGCGAATTGTCTCTGTTGCACTAGTTGTAACAGAGATGGTTTAAGTTCAAAATTATTGGCTGGGATAGTTGGGTTTACTATACTAGAACTAGGTTCTTCATTAGATGGTTGAGAGAAGTCCTTAAGAGGTCTTTGGTTTTGATCTTCGGCCATAGCTCTCTTAATTCTATGAAAGAATAAACGTGCGCGAGCGTAACATTCAGGTTCCGCCAGAGGGTTTACTATGCTTAAACTTCCGGTACTGCGAGTTCTTCGCATTGACCGGTGGGAAATAAGCTTAGTCTAAATGATATAACAACAGGAAAATGGAATTTGACGAAATTGGTCCCCGGCAACGGCGCCAAAAACTTGATGCGTGCTTTTCGCAAGTATACGAACGCGTCAGAGTAATATAAAAGATTGTCGAATCCACAGAGACCAAGTGTCAAGCTATCGTTATCTGATATTATGGGGTTTATCAAAGGCAGTCAAAATAGGTGTTTTTCGTAGTGTGCAATGAAAAGTAGAGTATTTAAATAGATTTAATTAATAAAGACAGGGTCGAATGTAATTCACGTAATCAATTGATAATCCAATTACTTGCTAATAGAACTACTTATGGGCAATGTTTCCTATTTTGAAAAGAACTAATTTAACAGGAACTGTCGCTTTCGCTTATTCAGAACCGAGTTGTACTCCCTAATCAAACCCTCTTATTGTCACTTATAAAAAGGCGCGCATTGCGTTAGAGTAGTAAACCTATTTTTAAGAAATATAGTATCTTGACTAAGTTGAAAAGTATTATAACCTGGACTTCTTAACCAAAAGAGGTTCTTACGAACCAGACTCTAAACTTATAAACGCGTCCGCAAAATAGTTTTAAAATCTATTTTCTTCTTAATGTTAAAAACTCCTAATGAACTAAACAAAGCGCTTTCGCTGTTTTTGAAATAGTTAAAAACAATTAAGTTTATAAAGACGTTGGACGGCTTTCGATCTTACCCAACGAAATTGAAGTGCGGGAAAACTTAAGTTGAAGGTTAAAATAGCCCTTAAGTGTTTCTACGGACAATTGTACGGATTATCGGTTCAATTACGATCCTTACATTCTAACCTTTTAGATTTAGTTAGACATGGTAAAATAAAAGTGCATTAATTTAAATAAAAGTAGTGCGAGTGCGGAAAGTAGATAAAAGTAGTGCGAGTGCGGAAAGTAAATAATTTAAAGCGAGTGCGAGGAAATAAATAAAGTAAAAGCGAGTGCGAGGAAATAAATAAAGTAAAAGCGAGTGCGAGGAAATAAATAAAGTAAAAGCGAGTGCGCAAAATAAATAAAGTAAAGGCGAGTGCGGGAAATAAATAAAGTAAAGCGAGAAATAAAAACCTGCTCCAATCGGAGGGCTGAGTAAATTGCAATGCGGAAAAGAAAATGGCGGCAGGATTAACTTCCTTCCAAAGTGCTCCAAACTCGATTACAGACTCTATCACAGACTTGATTACACAATTATGGTAACACTCCAATGCGAAGCGATTACCACTATAAAATACTGAATATATGCCTAAGTGAAACAAAATTGCTTCTGAGTTTGCCTCTCTTCTAAGTTTGGATCATTGTAAAAGTGAATTCGCGTTTCTATTTATAAGCAAGTAAAAAGATGGAAATGACTTGGATGCCCTTCAACTTGAAAATAGGAGGGAACCGTTTTTCCTCTTGTGGCGCCCGCCACAAGGCCATGGCGCCCGCCACAAGGCCATGGCGCCCGCCACAAGGCCAAAGTGAGGCGCCTTAGTGGATGTAGTGGGGAAACGTGGGAGTTAGGGAAGTTGAATTTGACACGTCATGGCTTGGTCTGTGGCGCCCGCCACTGGGTAGGCCATAAGCACAAAATGCTAAATTTTAGGGTTTTTAGCCCTTTTTCACTCTTTTCCTCGATCGGGGCTCCGATTAAAGTAAAAACCTGAAAACAAAGGAAAACACAGTAATAACACAACAAAATGACAATAAAACAACTAGAATGAATGTGAAATCGGAGTCGAAAATACGTAAATTTTAGGGTTATCATGCTCCTGCGGACTTTCAGTCTCTCTGATTTCTTTTCCTTTGTGGCAATATCTCCCCACAGAGCATTAACTTTTGCATTCATATCATATGCATCATGAGGTCTCTTAGGGACCAAAATTTGTTTCTCTATGTTGTTATTTAAGCCCATTCTACTGAGTCGACATGAAGATTTTAACCTCCGCCTCCTCAGTTAGAATGTCCTTAAATAAGGGCAGTTGTAAGACCCCAATTTTGACCCTAAGATCCCTCATGCAATTTCTTCTTGAGCATTAGCATTGGGATCATACCTTGGCATCCTCCTTACCCCTCTTTCATTGGGTTTATTTTAGGAGAGATCACCAAGCACTTTGTGATTATATCATACTTGTATTTTATCATTTCACTAACCAAAGTACCAAAAAATATGTATTTGTATTTGCCTAACTCTTTTGTAGGTAGGGCATGATCTCCTTGTTTCATCAAGATCACATCTAGGGTTTGAGACCCTCAGGAACAAAGAACACAACCAATAATTGATTCAAGAATGGTTATGAACATCATATATGAGTCCCAATGTTCTCTACATGTTATATTGATCAAGTTTGCTTCAAGAGTTTGAGGGTGATTTGCCTTGGAAACCCTAGTTTAACTAGGTATCTTAAGTAACTTCCCCAACAAGCTATCTCACCAATTGATCAAATTTCTCAAGGGAAACTTCAAAATTCATCATCTTATGCATATATGATCTACCATGAGCCAAGAAAGTCAAGAGAATTGGAAATTAGCAAGTTGGTTGATGGTGGTTGGCCAAATGAATTCATCTGATCAAAGCTAGGTCTCCCTAGACCCTATCTCCTACAATTTTCACCACATGAAAATGATTCCAAGAGATAACTTACTCTAAATGATATTATAAACAACTTTCATGTTGAGACCTAGAGCTAGTTTTGCTTGGAAAATCATTTTCTATGTTGAAACATTATAGGTCATTTTGTCTAAACCCTAATTTGAAAGTCAACTTCCCAAGGCCATAACTTGCTCAATTTTTATGAGATGAGAGATTTACAAGTTGCACAATCAAATTAAATATGTCTACTTCAACTTTGATGTTTAGATTGGGAGCTAATTCAACTTCTTTGAACATGTGATATGAGGCTACATTATAGGTCACTTTTGACCTATACCATTGATCAAGTGATTTTTCCAAACTTCAAAAATGAATAACTCTATCATTTCAAATCTAAATGACATTAAATTGGTGACCATTTTGAAGGTCTTTGAGAGAGCTACAACGTTTATAAAGACACTTTTCTCATTTGAAGCTCCCATAAAAAGTTAAGCAAGGTGGAATATTAAGACATATGGCTTGACACTTAGAAACATTTTGATATGTTAAATTTTTCCAAACTTCCACCTCAAATATATCCAAGTTCCAAGCTCTAAATGAAAAAGTGTTCAATATAAAACATGTTCCTCTTGATCTCACCTTTCCAAAAAGCTCAAACTCATTCATTTTGGACTTGAAATGCATAGGTTGCGCATGGCTTAAACAGGATGATATCATTTGGCATGGATCAATCTTCAAACAACAATGCACATGTACCTTGCAATCCAATCCATCTTCAAAGCATCTGATCTTCAATTTGGACTTTCAAACCATCATTCCATAGGCCTATGCGCGCCCATACAGCATGACATCATCATTTTACCAAATTTGGAAAGTGGAGAGAGTGTGCAAATATCATTTGATTTCCCTATAAAGTGAGGCCCTTGTGCTCAGAATTAACACACACATTGCGCCAGCTTTGAATCCCCATTGAAAACCCTTCACACTAAGAGGATAACCCTGATAAATTCATTTGAATTTGAGCTTGAATCTCCACTGTTTTGGAATTCAATTCTCCAGGAATCCATTGCTTCTAAGCCTTTCCATTCCTCTCCTGCAAGCAAGTGAAGTGAAGCCATGCACGATTCAGATCAAGATCTAGCAAGCTCAGACCTCCATTGAAGGTAATTTGCAGAAATTTTAAACTCTTGGATTCTCTTAATTTATTTCTCAATTCCATTGATTCTTGAGTTGTCTGAAGTCCTACCAATGTAGGCAAGAAGATTGAGTTGCTTTGAGGCCAAATCGAAGTAACTCAGATCATGAACCTCATTTTTCAATTCCATATATCTCTTAATATATTTGAAATTGGATGAATTGGAGGTGATATTCGTGCTCAGTGATGTTTTCTCTTTAAAATCATGTCCCTGTTTTGAATTTTAGTGATGGTTCATCTTGACCAGTCCGGTGGAGCTCACCGGGGAAGATGATCGGAGCTCTGGCTCCGGCATGATGTGGCTTGCATCTGGACCATGGGATCTAATTCTCACGTTTTAATCTTAGTCGTTCCTTGTGATTACTCATGTTGCAGCATGTTTGACTAAGGAACACATGGAACGCGTGTTTTGGATCATCAGATCTGCCACCTCAATTAATGAGGGAGATCTGATGGTCCACATATTTTTGGATTTTTGATTCTTAGTTTAATTCCATTTTCTTCAATAATTCATATTAAATTCAATATTGATCCAAAAAATATGGGACTTTCACCAAAAAAATTCAAATATTTTTCTCTTTCATATTCTGAATTAAAATTATTTTTTGGATTATTATTAATATTTTTCATGAATTAATTGATTTTCATTTGTTTTTAATTGTTTAAAAATATTTTTAAGTGTCCAAAAATTATGAAATTTTTTCTCCAAGATCCTTTGACCTTGTTTGACCTATGATAGATCTCATGGTCATTTATTTGGTGTTTTGATGAGATTTTAGGATTTGGACAAAACATATTTGAATTTAATGCATTATTTTATTATTTTTAATTGAATAAATGTCATTTTAATTGTGTTGACCATTTGTATTGACTTAATTGAGTTTATTATTTGTTCTTGGGCCTTGGTCAAGGTTGATTTGACTTTGTCAAGTTAATATTATTGAATTTAGGGGATTGATGGAATGTACATTCCATCTCCCAAAATGAATGAGTAATATTAATTTGATAAAAGTCCTCATTTGACCAATTTGTGATCTCATTCATCCCTTTCCCTCTTCATCTAATTCCCCTTCTTCATCCATTCATTTTCAATTGGCCAATGACATCTCAAAGTCCTAATGCTAGTTGATTGAAAGATTAACATGAGTATGGATGAGATTAGGCCACACCTTTTGTATATTTTTTGTGTGTGGTATGTTTAATGAGCATAATTCATAATACTATGTCTCCAACATGCATTAAGACCAAAAGTTTATTGCCCGACCTCAAGTAGTTGTGACTTCTACATAAGTCCAATTACGATTGCTTATCATAGCACAAAATTTGTGACATAAAAGACATAAGAATTCTAGTTAGTGAGATTGTATGTCTCCCCTCTTCCATGATATTGTGTGGAAACTTGGCCTTCTTTCCTTCCTTTGGAAGATGTTTTGGTTCAAGGATCCATGCTTGTGGCAAGTGGGTTGAGTGTTCTCCAAAGAATGTCTTGAAATCAAAAAGCAAAACAAAACTAACTACTAACTTACTAACCATTAACTTTTAACTTCAAGTCTTTACTTTAATGCAATTTACTTTTAGCACTTTATATCATTTGCCATTATACATATCATCCTAATTGTTTATGTTTATGTAATTTTCACTTTGTCCATTTGGACCATATTGTGTGATATTATCTTGTTTGTGTATACTTTGCTTGTTTGTTTTGGTCTTTGATCATTAATGTACATAATAATAACAAAAACCCTAGAAGACTTTTGAGTGGACTGTTGGTTTGATCTTGCCCAATTGGACTTAGAACTTAGGCAACATTCCTTTGCTAATGGACTTGGCCAATGCCAATTTGTTGAAGAACCAAGTAATTACAATTTGAATTCATCTGATACATCATTCAAGATCTCTCCAGTTCATCTACAACATTGATCATTGTTAAGCTGTTATGTTGAACCTATAACTTGTGGAATTCATCTGCTACATGGATTAGTTTGAAGAAGATCATGAAGAGGATAGGCTTGGATGAGGCCATCTTTATTTGATGCGTTCGCTCTTCAAGATTGATAATTGTGCATTTGTATGTTGCTTGATTCTAAAAGTCCAAGGGAATTTTGGGTTTCTATTGACATACTTGTCTATTGGATTGCTCCCATTTGGTCAGATCTTTTCAACTTTAAACTTTTAAATTTTTGTGCATAGGGTAGTCTCTTCATCTTCTCCCCATTTCTTTAATGTTAAAATCTCTCCCTCCATTTTCAAAACCTTCTTTGTGTGAACTACTTTTGTTCCAAACTTAGACCACTTTTGTAAAAAGATAGAAACTTTGGCCTTATGCCATTGCATTTTCAAACTTATTTTCTTAAATCAAACTTGTAAATAGATTTAATTATACTTGAATTAAACTTTCAAAAATCCAAAAAGAACTAATCATTCAAACCATTTTTAGGCCCTTGTGCCTTTTAAACTTAAATTTTGTTAAAACCAACACACTCATTTTGAAATTTATAGCACGAACTACGAGGTTTTGATCCCTCATTCATATATTGGTACGTAGGTACAAGACCGAAGGTCTTGTCAAACGCAAAAATATAATTAATGAATTCTTTTCTCATCCCCCCATTCTATTTATTTGTAAACATCACTTTATACCAAGTACATATTCACACAAAAAGGGCTCCCTAGGAGTACCTAGGACACTTTGGGTGCTAACACCTTCCGTCTGTGTAACCAACCCCCTTACCTATGATCTCTAATTTTTATTAGTTTTTATTTGAAAACTTCTTACTAATTGGGTTTTGTTCGTACTTTTTCCCTTTTCGCTTGGAAACAATAAAAGTGCGGTGGTGACTCTTGTTAATTGATCTCTAGCTTGTCAATAGCTTGATGATCATGAATTTCTCGTTACACTCATCATCATCGTTAGTCTTCAATTTGCTGGATTCACCAGACTAACACATTGGAGCACTAACTAGATCCTCTACAGGAACTTCTGTCTTCTTACCCACTGAAACTTCTTCCACAGCCTTCGGGAATACCGGACTGAACACACGACCACTACAGGTCACCTTTTCAATATCCGCGATATTTACCACTGAGTCCGCAACTGGTAGAGGAACCTCTTGACCATTTTTCAATCATTGTGGCATTATACTGGTATGGCACAACCTTATCGGATGAATATGGGACATGACCCGCTAACCGTGTTACCAATGGAGATACCAATCTATTGACATTATTGTTGTTGCTTCTATCATACTGAATAACTATCCACTCAGGGGTCTTGAATACTGACACAATGAAATTCACATCATCTCCCATATTCATTGACTGTTGAATCTGGATAACATTCTCATCCATCAACTTTTGAATATCCCTTTTGACAATCATACACCCATGAGGGTTTACACTGCAAATGACACAACCAGCATGGTCATGTTCACAATCACTAATCAAACACAGGGTTCTATGCATCTCCACCCAAGATCTACGGATACGCCTCGCATCAAAAACCCTGAAATTCCCAAGACATCCGTCCACCATGTTGACAGAAGTGTTACCATGAGAAGGCAATGAATTGGATTTCACATTTGGCGGTCTGTCCTCAAAGGAAACCATATCATACTTCACAATAAAGATCAGGCTTGAACCACCATGGTAGTGGCTCAGGAATTTGTGGAGGGTTCCTCGGCTGGATAAGATTCTTGAGTACCAAAGACAGGTACAAGTCTGCATACGTCAAAGGAATATGGTCAAAAGAGTCCTTCTTCCTCTCGAAATTTTGCTGATGATTGTTGTTGTTGTAGTTGGTTCTTTATTGTGGTTATTGTTGATGTTGTTGTTGAATTAGAATTGATTGATTGTTGGAATTATTGGAAAAAATCGGAATCACTGAAGATACATGGTGTTGATACTGACGGGATTGAGAACTTTTCCTCACATGAGGCCTCCTCTGCCTCCCTGCTAACGCTACATTAGTTTCTCATTCCTTCTTCTTAGAAAAACTCCTACCATACCTCTTGCTGCTTGACGCCTCATCTTTGGACAGACGTCCTTCACAGACTCCTTCCTCTAATCTCATCCCCATGTTCACCATCTCGGTGAAATGATTAGAGGCACTTGCAATCATACGTTCGTAGAAAAATGAACTCTGCGTCTTCAAGAATTTCTTGGTCATCTCCTTTTCTTCTACAGGTGGATTGATTTTAGCAACTAACTCCCTCCATCTTTGAGCATATTCTTTAAATGTCTCCTTATACTTCTAAGACATCGACCTCAATTGATCTCTATCAGGATCCATATCAACGTTGTATTTGTACTGCTTGACAAAGGCCTCACCTAAGTCATTGAAAGTATGGATGCTAGTGCTATCCAGGCCCGTGTACCATCTCAGGGAAGCTCCAGTCAGACTATCCTAGAAGTAGTGAATCAGTAGCTGATCATTATCAGTTTGAGTAGAAATTCTCCTGGCATACATAACAAGATGACTCAACGGACAGGTGTTCCCTTTGTATTTTTCAAAGTCTGGGACCTTGAACTTCATCGGAATTTTGACGTTGGGAACCAAACAGAGTTCAGCAGTACTCTTGCCAAATAAGTCTTTTCCTCTTAGGGTCTTCAATTCCTTGTGTAGCTCAAGAAACTGATCCTTCATTTCTTCCATCTTCTCATAGACATCTGGACCTTCAGACGGCTCAAAATGGTAGATAATCTCCTCAACACGAGGCAGAGTATGAACGATATGAGGAGGTACTGACATGACAGGGCTAGATGCTGGAAGAGAAACAAAAGTGGGAACATACCCTTCAGGCACAAAATTTGGTGGCATTTCCCACGGGAACCCAGCAGGCATGGTAGGAACAGACTGGCTGGCAGTAGCAACAGGTACAAATGGTGAAGCAATCTCGGAAATGACAGTCCTCTGAGGAGGAGGAGGAGTTGCAGGAGATGGTGACGACTGGTTCTGAGCGGCAATCACTGATTCCATCACCACTGTAAGTCTGGCGATCTCATCCTTCAGCTCTTTATTCTCTTGCTCTAAATGCTCCATTCTTTTTAGTTGATTAGCTCAGGTGTTGCAGTGGTGAGTCAGCTTGGCTGATACACAGAAGAAGAACTGATAAGACACCTGGAGGACGAAACCTGTTATGCAAATGATGCATGAAATGAAGTGTTTTTGTTTTTAATTTCAAGGAACATATGAAGTCTAATTTGCAAATATATTCAATTAATAATAAAAATTAATAATAACAATTCGATTGACCATAAAATCTCTTTTTATTCATAAAATTGGAAGGATTACACTGAGTATAATTTCAGAAACCAAAATACAACAGAGAAAAGGAAATAATCATCCTAAGGATCCCTAGCAACTGCATCAGATGATCTGGATATAGGAGTATACATCCTTCGGATATGTCAGATCTTGGATTCAAAGGATGTCTTCATCTGAGCCTTCTCAAGGACAAGCTGGTCAACAATCTTCTTCCAAGCACCGAAAGATGGAGGCATACTAGAGGCAACTAAACCCTCTGGCTTTCTTTGTCTCTTCACTGCATGGTCTTCAAGAATCTCAAAAAGTGCATCCTTGTCTTTCGACTCAAGCTGCAACTCCTCATGCTTTTGATTCAAAGCATGGAACCGCTCTTCCCATAAATCTCTCTCTTACTTCATCTTGGAAAGTGCGTCTTTCAACTCCTTTACATCTTGATTAGGGAGAGTTGACGGCTCATCCACAACCATAGACATAGATCTCTCACAAGCATACGTGATCTTCAGCTCAGAATCTCTCTTCTTTGCCCAAATAGTGTAAGTTTCCAATGCTACACAATTGCATGGACCAAGCTCGAATCTTCCCTTCCTATGCACATTATTCCAAGCATGCATCATCCTTTTCTTCAAATGTTGGGGATCTTTACCCTCCTGATGGAATAGACCTTCTAATTGAGTGTTATTAGGTTTATCTCTCAAGAGGAACCCAAGTTGACGACGGGTTAATGCTGGGTTGTAGTTAATTCCTCCTTGCATACCGATGAGAGGCACATTAGAGAATTCACCACAACTATCAATAATGTCCAAGCTACCCAATGCAGAATTATACCAAACAATATCATCATTAGTGAGAGACATAAGTCTCTGAGACCTGCGTAGACATTGTAGGTTCTCTATGAAAGCAGGCGTCTGAGGCAAGTGAGAAATAAACGACTTGTACAAAAGAGGAACATAACACACAATAGTCCCACCACCTTTAGAATTCATTAAATGCAAAGAGAAATACATATCACCCAACAGAGTAGGAACAAGATTTCCAATCAAGATTCTAATGGCGTTAACATCAACAAAATCGTCAATGTTAGGGAACAAAGCTAAGCCATAGATGAGCAAAACGAAGATATCTTCAAAAGCACCCATGCTATCGGCCTGAGCAAAAACAATAGCTCTACCAATGAGGAACTCAAAAGTCAACCCAATAATACCTCCTTTCTTCACCAAATAAGCATCAATCTCAAATTTCTTCAGATGAAGAGCTTCAGCTATGACATGAGATATGGGAATCTCCTCTAATCCGCTGAAAGATACTTTGTCAAATACATGCATACCTAAGAGATGGGCATACTCCTCTAATGTAGGCACAAGCTTATAGTCAAGAAAAGTGAAGCACCGATAAAGAGAGTCATAAAACTGCACCAAAACACTCAGAAGTACTTCAACCACATCAGTAGATGACACAATCCATGGTCTAAAAATATTTTCAAATAAGACCTTAGTTTCCTTGAAATTTATTTTTCTGTATTGAATGTTATGATGCGCGTGCATGCATGAATGCAACAATCACAAACAAAGGTCAAGGGATGGATCAAGTCATCATCAAGATCAATCATCCATTTCAGTGGATTATGGTTTTCACCTTATCAACACCCAAGTTCCATTGATATTGATGAGACTTGATCGGATCAATCGAGAATCAAATGGTTTATTGTGAGTCACGAGCATGAAGTCCGGTTAAGAACCATCCCAAAGGAGTGTCTAAGGATAAAAACCTGTAGATCATGTTTTAACACAGTTCCCAGAGTCTTGATCCCATCTATCAAATATTATAGGTTAGGATGACTGACTTATCAACCCATAATATTCTCAAGAGAAACTCGTCTGAGTGTAGTATCTCGTAATAATTGTTAACAAGTATACACTTGAACAGTCTTTTCACTACGTCCTTAATAAGCGAAGTTGGGTTAAATGTTCTACGGTCCTCAACTTCTCGGACCCCCAAATTAGAAAAAGTAATGCCTATCCACAAATTACTTGTGTGACATCAGTAAGTCTAAAGAGGTCTCCAGTGAGTAGATGGGTCACAAGCCAACTTGTTAAGGACTACTCCACACAAGTTGAACATGATTATACCATCCTTCTATCTTAATTTCACTCAAGTTCGGGTTAGAACTTATCTCACCACACAGAGATCACCAAGCATAACAGACATATTATATCACACAAACAATATATACAAACATCAAATATACAAATATACACATAAAAAAGTAGGCTAAACCCACTGAGGACTACTCCTCAGCAAATTCGCCACTTAATTTCTATAGCGGTAAATTCATCACCATCAAGATATGGATAAACTTGACGTCAATAAAACCAGAGTCGCCACCGCGCTTTTATTGTTTCCAAATGAAAAGGGAAAAAGTATGAACAAAACCCCAAAGATAAGAAGTTTTCAAATCAAAACTAATAAAATGTCAGAGATTACAGGGAAGGGGGTTGGTTATGCAGAGGGAAGGTGTTACCACCCAAAGTATCCTAGGTACTCCTAGGGAGCCCTTTTTTGGGTGCATATGTTTTTAGGTATAAATGATGTTTGATAAAGTATAGAGTGTGGGGATGAGAAAAGAATTCATTGATTATATTTTTGTGGTTGACAAGACCTTTTGGTCGTATGCCTACGTACCAACATAAAAATGAGGGATCAAAACCCCGTTGTTCGTGGTAAAAATTTCAAAGAAATGGGTGAATTGATTTCAACAAAAGTTTAAATGAAAAGGCACAAAAGGCCAAAGACTTGAATGAGGTTGTTAGTTCTTTTTATCTTTTTGAAATTTAAGTCAATATGGTTAAGTTTTTTCACAAGTTTGGTTAAGACAAAGGTTTAAAAATTCAATGGCATAAGGCCGAAGTTTCTAATCATTAAAACATGTCTAAGTTTGAAATCACAAGCAAATAATATTTTGGAAAGAGGAGAGACTTTGAAATTTAAGAAGTGGGAGGAGATGAAGGGACTATCCTAGACAAAAATAAAAAGTTATGGGTTAAAAAGATTTGACCAATGGGATGCAATATAATAGACAAGAATGTCATATAGAAACCCAATTTCCTTTGGACTTTGATAAGCAATAAGCAATAAGCAATGAGCAACATCCAAATATTAAGTGAAAACCAACGCATCAAATAAAGATAGCCATATCCAAGCAAGCACTCCAATAGCTAACATTGTTCAGTGTCTTCCAATGTAGCAGATGAAATATTCTTTGGTTAACTCAGAATAAAACATCAAACATAGACAATAATAACAATTATGCACAGAGATAGAGTAGCAGATGAATCAAAGAGATCCAAGATCTTGCTTCAGATGAAGGCACATCCAAAAATAGCTCAGTCCTAGATGTTGGCATTGACCAAGTCCTTCAGCATAGGGAGTGTTGCCTCGTTCTAAGTCCTAAAGTTCAGATCAAGTCCCGACAGTCCAACAAGTGTTTTTTAGGGTTCTTGTTGTTATTAGGTGTTTTAGGGTCCTAAGACCACAAACAAAACAAAGGCAAACAAACAATATATATACAATCACAAGATATGGCTCAAATGAGCAAAGTGAAAAGGACTTGAAATATAAACAAGTTGCATGAAATGTAAATGGAAATGAATGATAAATGTACTTGAAATTTAAAGTGCATAAAGTAAATGACTTGAAAGTAAAGCAATATTAATAAGAGTTAGTAAATGGTTAGTCAAATATTTGTGATAAGTTTTAATTAATTAAGTCATTCTTTGGAGAACACTCAACCATTCATTCACAAGTATGAATCCTTAAACCAAGAAATCTTCCATGAGAAGGGCTCCAACTTGGATAAATCAACAAGTATGCCACTAGCTCTCATGAAAGGAAAAAAGGTCAAGTTTCCACACAATGCCATGAAGAATGGGAGACTTACAATCTCACTTACTAGAATGATATGCTTTGAGGGTCAAATTTAGCTCTATGTTAAGCAATCATAATTGGACTTATGTAGAAGTCAAAACTATCTGAGGTCGGGCAATAGAAATATAGTTGTTAATGCATGTTAGAGGTTTGGTACAAGGAACCAAACTCCTAAAACATACCACACATTAAAATAAATTGGGAAGGACCTATCTCAGTCAGACTTGTATTGATTCATCTTAAACAAGGTCATTGATGAATCAATTATCATTTAGACATTAGAGAAATTATTGGTAAAATGAGGGATTGGGAAAGAATAGGGATGCAGATAAAGATGGAAGGGGAAATAGAAACACAAATTGATCATGAGAGAATTTCATTGGATCAATACCATTCATTCATTTTGGGAGATGAAATGTACATTTCATTAATCCTCTAAATCCAATGGTGTTGATCAAATAAAAGTCAAATCAACCATGACAAAGGCCCAAAGAGAAAGTCAAATATCACAAGACTATAAAAATGGCTCAACAATATTTTTACACATTTAATCAATTAAAAAATCACATTAAAATGCATTTAATTTGGTCAAAACCTCAAATCCCTTCAAAACACCAAATAAATGGCCAAGGGATTTATCCTAGGTCAAACAAGGTCAAAGGACCTTAGACAAAACATTTCACAATTTTTAGAAAGTTAGAAGTATTTTAAACAATTAAAAATATGCACAAAACATTTAATTTATTAAAAATACCAAAATTAATCCAAAAACTAATTTTAATTCAAAATATGGAAGAGAAAAATATTTAAAGATTTTTGGTGAAAGTCCCATATTTTTTGGATAAAAAATGGATTTACTATGGATTAAACAAAACAAGGTTATTTAAAAATAAAATCAGAAACTAAAATAAATGAGAAAAAGCAAGGGCCATCAGATCTCCCTCATTAATTGAGGTGGAAGATCTGATGGCCACGCGTGTGTAGTCCAATCAAGACCATATTCAATGCGCAACACCAAAGGTAATCAGATCAGATGGTTGATATTATAACGTGGGATCAAATCAAATGGCTGGAACCTTGCCCACACATCACCGGAGCCCTAGCTCCGGTCGTTTTCTCCGATGGACTTCACCGGACTGGTCCACCACAAACCACCACCAAAATAAAAAGTAAGGACATGATTTTAAAGGAAAAATGCTGAGGAGCTCGAATCTGACCTCCATTTCATCCAAATCCAAGTATATTGAAAGATGCGTGGATTTGAAATTTGAGGTGCATGATCTGAGTTACTTTGATTTGACCTCAAAGCAACTCAACCTTGTTGCCTACATTGGTAGGACTTCATCCAACCAATAATAAATCAAAAAAATTGAGAAATAAGGGAGAATCGAAGAAGAGAAGTTTGAGAAAAATCACATTCGGGTAGCTCCAATTCATCTTGATCTTTCTTTAAATTTTCCTTGGCTTGACTCTATAAGCTTGCAGGAAGTGAAACAGATCAATGAAAGGCTTAGATTCTTGGAGTTTCAATCTCAAAACAGAAGGATAATTGAAACTCAATTTCAAGTGAAATATTCAAGTTTATCCTTTAATTGAGGTTAGAGATGCAATGCTTCAAAGCATGGGCATAAGGGATCCTGTAAGACCCAAATTTTGACCCTAAGATCCCTCATGCAATTTCATCATAAGCATTAACATTGGGATCATACCTTGGCATCCTCCTTATCCCTATTTTATTGGGCTTATTTTAGGAGAGATCACCAAGCACTTTGTGATTGTATCATACTTGTATTTTATCATTTCACTAACTAAAATACCAAAAATATTTCTTTGCATTTGCCTAACTCTTTTGTAGGTAGGGCATGATCTCCATTAATCTATCAAGTCCATATCTAGGGTTTGAGACCCTCATGACAAAGAGCACAACCATGAATTGATATAAGAATGGTTATGGGCATCATATATGAGTTCCACTGATTTCTACATGTTATATTGATCAGGTTTTCTTCAAGAGTTTGAGGGTGATTTGCCTTGGAAACCCTAGTTTGACTAGGTATCTTGAGTAACTTCTCCAACAAGCTATCTCACCAATTGATCAAATTTCTCAAGGGACACTTAAAAATTCATCATCTTATGCATATATGATCTACCATGAGCCTAGAAAGTCAAGAGAATTGAAGGGTAGCAAGTTGGTTGATGGTGGTTGGCCAGATGAATTCATCTGATCAAAATTGGGTCTCCCTAGACCCCAATTCCTACAATTTTCACCATATGGAAATGATTCCAAGAGAAACCTTACTCTAAATGACATTACAAACAACTTTCATGTTGAAACCTAGAGCTAGTTTTGCTTGGAAAATCATTTTCTATGTTGAAACATTATAGGTCATTTTGTCTAAACCCTAATTTGAAAGTCAACTTCCCAAAGCCATAAATTTCTCAATTTTTATGAGATGAAATATTTCCAAGTTTCACAATCAAATTCAATATGTCTAATTTAACTTTGATGTTTGGAGTGAGATCTAATGCAACTTTTATGAGCATGTGATATGAGGTTACATTATAGGTCACTTTTGACCTATACCATTGAACAAGTGATTTTTCGAAACTTCAAAAATGCATAACTCTATCATTTCAAATCCAAATGACATGAAATTGATGACCGTTTTGAAGTTATTTGAAAGAGATACAACTTTTATGAAGACACTTTTCTCATTTGAAGCCCACATAAAAAGTTAAGCAAGGTGGAATATTGAGACATATGGCTTGACACTTAGAAAAAAATTCAATATGATAAAATTTCCAAACTTCCACCTCAAAAAATTCTTCAAGTTCCAAGCTCCAAATGGAAAAGTGTTGAACATGAAAGTTGTTCCTCTTGATCCCACCTTTCCAAAGAGCCTAAATTCATTTATTTTGGACAAGGAATGCATAGGTTGCGCATGGCATGAACATAGAGCCTTATATGGTCAGCATTTCACACACATTCGCGCCTGCTTTGATCCCCTACCTCTAACCCTCACATTGCAAAGGATAATCCTGAGAAATTTACTTGAATTTGAGTTTGAATTTCCACTGTTTTGAAATTCAAATTTCCAGGGATCCACAACCTTTTGAGCATTCAACCCTTCTTCTGCAAGCATTTGGAGTGAGATCAAGCATGAGCTAGAGCAAGATCAGTTGAATCCAGACCTCCATTGAAGGTATTTTCCAGAAATTTTGATCTCTTCGATTCTCTCTAATTCTTGCTCAATTCTATTGATTCTTTGATTGTCTGAAGTCCTACCAATGTAGGCAAGAAGATTGAGTTGCTTTGAGGCCAAATCGAAGCGACTCAGTTCATGTACCTCAAATTTCAACTCCATGTATCTCTCAATATACTTGGAGTTAGAGTGAATTGAGGCCAGATTCGTGCTCAGTGCCATTTTATACTTTGAACTCATGTCCTTGTTTTTAATTTTGGTGATGGTTATGACTGAACCAATCCGACAAGGTTCACCGGAGAAGACAATCGGTCCTTGGACGCCGGTGGTGCGCTGGATGGTTCTGAGCCATAGGATCCATTTGATTTGTTCTAATCTCGTGCGTTGGTTTGCATTACCTCGCGTGCTGCGCAGTTGAATAGTGACCACATGGAACGCACGCTGGTGGCCACTTGATCTGCCACCTCAATTAATAAGGGAGATCAAGTGGTCCACGTTTTTTCTGATTATTTGAATTTCCATTTAATTGCTTTATTTTCAATAATTTATATTAAATTTAATATTGATCCAGAAAATATGGGACTTTCACCAAAAAAATTCAAAAATTTTCCTCTTTCATATTCTGAATTAAATCATTTTTAGGATCATTATTAATATTTTTCATGAATTAATTGATTTTGCATTTGTTTTTAATTGTTTAAAAATATTTTGAAGTGTCCAAAAATCATGAAATTTTTTCTCCAAGGTCCTTTGACCTTGTTTGACCTATGATAAATCTCATGGTCATTTCTTTGGTGTTTTGATGAGGTTTTAGAAATTGACAAACCATATTTAATTTTAATGCACTATTTTAGTATTTTTAATTTGAATAAATGCCAAATAAATTTGTTGACCAATTGTGATGATTGGTTTGAGTTGACTATTGTTGTTGGGTCTTGGTCAAGGTTGATTTGACTTTGTCAAATTAATATCATTGGATTTAGGGGATTGATGGAATGTAAATTCCATCTCCCAAAATAAAAGAATGATATTAATTTGGTAAAAGTCCTCCTTTGACCAATTTGTGTTTTGATCCATTCCCCTCCCACTTCATCTTATTCCCCTTCTTCATCATTCATTCCATTTGGCCTATGATATCTCAAAATCCTGAGGCTACTTGATTGAAAAATTAACATGAGTATGGATGAGATTAGGCCACACCTTTTGCATATTCTTTTTGTGTGTGGTATGTTTCATGAGCATAGTTCATAATACTATGTCTCTAACATGCATTAACACCAAAATTCTATTGCCCGACCTCAAATAGTTGTGACTTCTACATAAGTCCAATTACGATTGCTTAACATAGCGCTAAATTTGTGACATAAAAGGCATAGCATTCTAGTTAGTAAGATTGTAAGTCTCCCCTCTTTCATGGTATTGTGTAGAAACTTGGCCTTTTTTCCTTCCTTTGGAAGATGTTTTGGTTCAAGGATTCATGCTTGTGATAAGTGGGTTGAGTATTCTCCAAAGAATGTCTAAGAAAGCAAAAGCAAATCAATACTAACTTCGAACCTATTAACTACTAACTTTTTATTTCAAGCCATTTACTTTAATGTCATTTAATTCTAGCTTTATTTTATTTGTCATTCTTCATATCATTCTAATTGTTTATGTTAATGCAATTTTCACTTTGTCCATTTGGACCATATTGGGTGATATATTTTGTTTGTGTATACTTTGTTTGTTTGTGTGGTCTTTGACTATTAATGTGCATAATAACAACAAAAACCCTAAAAAACGTTTGTGTGGACTGTTGGCTTGATCTTGGACAAATGGACTTATAACTTAGGCAACATTCCTATGCTAAAGGACTTGGCCAATGCCAACTTGTTGAGAAACCAAGTGCTTGCAATTTGAAACTTCATCTGATACATCATTCAAGATCTCTCTAGGTTCATCTGCAACATGATCAATGTGAAGCTGTTATTTTGAACCTATGACTTGTGGAATTCATCTGTTACATGGGCTACCTTGAAGAAAGATCATGGAATGGATAAGCTTGGATGTGGCCATCTTTATTTGTTGCCTTGTTCTTCAAGACAATATAATTGTGCATTTGTGTGTTGCTTGATTCTAAAAGTCCAAGGGAATTCTGGGTTTCTAATGACATTCTTGTCTATTGGATTGCTACCCACTTGGTCAGATCTTTTCAACTCTAAACTTTTAATTTTGTACATAGGATAGTCTCTTCATCTTCTCCCCATTTCTTTAATTTCAAAAATCTCTCCCTCTCTTTTTCAAAACCTTCTTTGATTGAACTTATTTTGTTCTAAACTTTGACCTTTTGCAAAAAAAGATAGAAACTTTGGCCTTATGCCATTGCATTTTCAAACTTATTTTCTTAAATCAAACTTGTAAATGAACTTAACTATACTTGACTTAAACTTTCAAAAATCCAAAAACAACTAACTCATTCAAACCATTTTTAGGCCTTTGTGCCTTCCAAACTTAATTTTTATCAAAAGCAATGCATCCACTTTGAAATTTGTATCACGAACTACGAGGTTTTGATCCCTCATTTTTATGTTGGTACACAGGCACAAGACCGAAGGTCTTGTCAAACACAAAAATATAATTAATGAATTCTTTTCTCATCCCCCCATTCTATTTGTTTGTAAACATCACTTTATACCAAGTACATATGCATACAAAAAGGGCTCCCTAGGAGTACCTAGGACACTTTGGGGGCTAACACCTTCCCTCTGTGTAACCAACACCCTTACCTGTAATCTTTGACTTTTTATTAGTTTTGATTTGAAAACTTCTTACTTTTGGGTTTTGTTCGTACTTTTTCCCTTTTCCCTTGGAAACAATAAAAGCGCGGTGACGAATCTTGTTATTTGATCTCTAGCTTATCCATAGCTTGATGATCATGAATTTACCGCTACAAAAATTAAGTGGCGACTCTGCTGGGGAGTAGTCTCCAGTGGGTTTAGCCTACTTTTTGTGTGAATATATTTGTATATATGTGATGTTTGTATATATGTATGTGTGATATAATCTACTTGTTGTGCTTGGTGATCTCTGAGTGGTGAGATAAGTTCTAACCCGAACTTGAGTGCAATTAAGATAGGAGGATGGTATAGGCATGTTCGACTTGTGTGGAGTAGTCCTTAACGAGTTGGCTTAAGGTCCATCTGCTCAGTGGAGATTCTTTTGGATTTGGAAATGTCACGCAAGTATTTATGGTTAGACATTAGTATCTCTAATTGGGTCCGAGAAGCTGAGGACTGTAGAACATTTACCCCCTCTTGGCCTATTTAGGACGTAGTGCGGAAACGGTTCAAGTGTAGACTTGGTAACAGCTGTTACGCGATACTACACTCAGATGAGTTTCTCTTGAGAATATTATGGATCATTGAGTCAGTCATCTTAACCTGTAATATCTGATAGATGGAATTAAGACTCTGGGAACTTTTTAGAACATGATCTACAGGTATTATCCTTAGTTCACTCCTTTGGGATGGTTCTTACCCAGACTCCATTCTCGTGACTTGCAATAAACCCTTGATTTTTGGTTGATCCAATCAAGTCTTGTCAATATCAATGGAACTTGGGTGTTGATAAAGGTGTAAACCATAATCCACCAAAATGGATGATTGATCTTGACAATGACTTGATTCATCCCTTGACCTTTGTCTGCCTTATGTGTGATACCTTATTTATAATTGTTGCATTCATGCATTCATGCGCATCATAACATTCATCATACGAAAATTTCAAGGAACTAAGGTATCATTTGCAAATATTTTCAGACCATGGATTATGGACGAAGGAACACTAAGAAGTACAGTTTCAGATATCCCGACTTGAAAGAGTTAAGGAAGCTAGCATCTTTTTTATTAGATCCCTTGGACTTCAAACAACGTCATGGGAAGTTTTGTCCATCTTGTCTGCTGATGTGGTTGAAGGAGTTTTGAGTGTATTAGTGCAGTTATATGATCCTCTCTACCGTTGTTTCACTTTCCCAGATTTTCAGCTTGTGCCTACCTTGGAGGAGTATTCTCATCTTTTGGGGATACCTGTTTCTAGTAGAGTGCCTTTTAGTGGATTAGAGGAAATTCCCCGATCTAGTATTATTGCTGAAGCTCTTCACTTGAAGAAGTCTGAGATAGAGGCTCATTGGGTGAAGAAAGGAGGGTTATTTGGGTTGTCATTTGATTTCCTCATCAAGGAAGCTACTTCTTTTGCTCAAGCCGATAGTGTGGACGCTTCTGAAGCTATCTTTGTGTTGCTCATTTATGGATTAGCTTTGTTCCCTAACATTGACAATTTTGTTGATGTTAACGCCATTAGACTTTTCTTGATTGGGAATCCTGTGCCTACTCTATTGGGTGATATGTATTTCTCTTTGCATCTAAGGAATTCTAAAGGTGGTGGAACTATTGTCTGTTGTATTCCTCTTCTGTATAAGTGGTTTATTTTGCACTTGCCTCAGACATCTGCTTTTGTGGAGAACAAACAATGTCTACGGTGGTCTCAGAGACTTATGTCTCTCACTAATGATGATATAGTTTGCTATGACCCATCTTTAAGCAGTTTGGAGATTATTGATAGTTGTGGTGAATTCTCTAATGTGCCTCTCATTGGTACACAAGGAGGAATTAACTACAACCCTGCTTTGGCTCGTCGTAAACTTGGGTTCCCCTTGAGAGACAAACCCAATAACACTTTGTTAGAAGGTCTTTACTATCAAGAGGGTAAAGATCCCCAACATTTGAAGCAGAAGATTGTGCATGCTTGGCATAATGTGCATAGGAAGGGAAGATCCAACCTTGGTCCGTGCAATTGTGTAGCTTTGGAAGCTTACACTCTTTGGGCGAAGAAGAGTGCTTTGGAGTTGAAGATGCCTTATCCTTGTGAAAGACCTATGTCTATGGTTGTGGTTGAGCCATTAACTCTCCCTAACCAAGATGAAGAGGAGTTGGAAGACGCGCTCGCCAAGATGAAGCAAGAGAAGGATATGTGGGAAGAGCGTTTTCGTGCTTTGAGCAAGAAGCATGAAGAGTTGCAGTTGGAGTCTAAAGACAAAGATGCACTTACTGAGCTACTTGAAGACCGAGTGATGAAGAGACAGAGGGAGCCATAGGTTCCATCTTATAGCATGCCTCAGCCTTCCGTTGCTTGGAAGAATATTATTGATCAGCTTGTCCTCGAGAAGACTCAGATGAAGGCTTCTTTTGAGACGAGATCTGTCGCATTCGAAGGAAGTACGCACCTATAGCCAGATCTTCTGACATTGTTGTTAGGGATCCTTAGGATGACTAGTCTCCTTTACTCTTGTATTTTTCATTTGGTTTCTGAAGTTGTACTCAGTGTAATCCTTCCAATTTATATAAATAAAAAGAGATTTTTGGTCATATCAAATTATTGCACTTGCCATTCAAATATGTATATTTGTAAATGACATAGTAAGCTCCTTGAAAACAAAAATAAAAACAATCAAGCATTGCATTTCATGCATTATTTGCATAAGCAGGTTTTAGCCAGATGTCTGATTGGTGTTGTTCTGTGCTTTAGCCAAGCTGAGTGACTGGTACAATACCTGAGCCAATCATCTGAGAATCATGGAGCACTTACAACAAGAGAACAGAGAGCTGGAGGACAAAATCGTCCCCCTGACTGCCATGATGGAGTCAGTTCTTGCTGCCCAAAGTCAAGCTTCTTCAATGCCTGCAACTCCTCCCGCGAGGACTGTTATTTCAGAAGTGGTTACCTCTACCATACCTACTGTTGCCACCCACTTCACGCCCACTATGTCTGCCGGATTCATGTGGGGAATTTCGTCAATTTTTGCCAGAAGGCTTTGCGCCTACCTTTGCCTCCATGCCGGCATCTAGCCCGGTCATGTCCGTGCGACCTCCCGTTGTGCACACTTTGCCTCGTGTAGAGGACACCATTTATCACTCCGAGCCGTCTGAGGGTTCGGATGTGTATGAGAAGATGGACGAAATGAAAGATCATTTTCTTGAGCTGCACAAAGAATTGAAGACGCTGAGAGGTAATGACCTGTTTGGAAAGAGTGCTACTGAGTTGTGCTTAGTGCCCAACGTCAAGATCCTGGTGAAGTTCAAAGTTCCTGATTTTGAAAAGTATAAGGGGAACTCTTGTCCGCTCAGTCATCTTGTGATGTATGCCCTCAAGATGTCTACTCAAACTGACAACGATCGATTTCTTATCCACTACTTCCAAGATAGCTTGACTGGCGCTGCACTCCGTTGGTACATGGGATTGGACAGTGCTAGCATACGCACTTTCAACGACTTGGGGGAGGTTTTTGTCAAGCAATATAAGTATAATGTGGATATGGCTCCAGATAGAGATCAACTGAGGTATATGTCTCAGAAAGATAAGGAGACATTTTAAAGAATATGAGCAGCGATGGAGGGAGTTGGCTGCCCAGATCACTCCTCCTTTGGAGGAAAAAGAGATAACAAAGATCTTCTTGAAAACTCTGAGTTCATTTTACTATGAAAGAATGATTTCTAGTGCCCCTAGTGACTTTACCAAAATGGTAAACATGGGGATGAGGCTTGCGGAAGGAGTCCGAGAGGAACTTTTGTCAAAAGATGAGGCATCAACAAGCAAGAGGTATGGTAGTAATTTCAGCAAGAAGAAAGATAGTGAGACGAATGCAGTAATCAATGGGAGGCAGAGGAGGCCTCAGATCAGAAGGAATCCAACATCCCGTCAACACCATCATCATCAAGTATCCTCGGTAATTCCGGTATTTTCTAATCAACAAACAACACCAATTCAACAACAACAACGTCAACAACAACAACCGCAACAACGAACGAACACCTACAACAACAACAACAATACCAACAACAATCATCATCAACAGAACTTTGAGAGGAAGAAGGTCTCTTTCGACCCGATTCCTATGTCATATGCAGAGCTGTATCCCTCGTTAGTTCTCAAGAACTTGATTCAACCGAGGAACCCACCTCAGATTCCAGAACCACTTCCCTGGTGATATAAACCTGAACTCCGTTGTGCTTTTCACCAAGGAGCACCCAGACATGATATTAAAAATTGTTATCCATTGAAGTATGAGGTTCAGAAGCTTATGAAGAGTGGTATGGTGTCCTTCAAGGACTGCGCGCCAAATGTAAAAGCAAACCCGTTGCTTGCTCATGGGAACTCTTCTGTGAATATGGTGGATGGTTGTCCTGACGAGTAGAAAGTTTTTGATGTGCATTTTATCTGAGGATCCTTGGTGCGGATACACAAGGACATTTGTATGGTGAGTGAATGTGAGCACGACCATGATGGTTGTGTTGTTTGTAGTGTTAACCAAAGGGGTTATGAAGTTGTTAAAAGGGACATCCAACGTCTGATGGATGAAGGTATGATCCAAATAGTTCAATCCCGTCATGTAGATGATGACGTAAATGTCATAGTGCCCGTTTTCAAGCAACAAGAGCGATTGGTAATCCAGTATGACTCTAGTAACAGCAACAGTCAGAGATCAGTATCGTCGTTTGGGCAGGTGTTCCCAAAGGACAAAGAGGAAACAATTGTGAGTAAGAAAGTGGAATTTCCTGTTGTAAGACCCTAATTTTAACCCTAAGATCCCTCATGGCATCATATCATTTGCTCAATGCATTGCCTCAAGGATCATAGCATGTGTGGCTCCTTACCCTTGGGTTGGGACTTGTGTGAGTTGGTTTGAAACCACCAAGTATGCTTGAATTGTGTATTATTGCTTTTCTTATTATTTTAACTAGCCAAAAGCACAAAAATATGTCACTAACATCTTTTGTTTTCAAGCTTAAGTAGTCATGTGATCCAAGGCTCCTAGGAGGCTCCTATGACCATTGAAGTGGTCAGATGAAGATGAAAGCAAGCGTGACAATGGTTCCCAAAGCTCTCAATCATCATATATGCCTCCCAAGTATCTCAATTTGTCAATTTGATCAAGATAAACCAAAGGGCTTGAGGATTGTTTCCCAAGGAAACCTTAATTCAACTGTGCATTGACTGTGCCTTGCTCATGAAGCAACCTCAACCTATGATTAAATAAAATCAAGGGAATTTCTTTCATTCATAATTTTTATGCATATATGAGCCTGTGTGAGTGTCCTCAATCATTTATTCATCAAGATTTGAAGTTTGGCTTTGAGAAGTTGATCAGTCAAATCATTTGACTATTTTGAAATCCACTGAGACCTAACTTTTTATGTGTTTGTCAAATGAAGATGACCCCAAGATACAAAATATTCTTAAGAACAATATGAACAACTTTCATGTTCATCAAAAATCCATTTGAAACTTGGAAGGTCATCATTCATTTCAAAACATTATAGGTCATTTTGACTGAAACCCTAATTTTAGGTCAACTTCCCAAGGACCTAAACCCTTCATATTTTATGATTTTGATGTGAGACAAAGTGCATTGGAAATTTTAATATGTCTAATTCAATTGTTATGTTGGAAAAAATTTCATAATCCTAAAAGAAGTACATGTGATAATACAAAACATTATAGGTCACTTTGGACCAAAGCCATTGAAATGTGAAAACGTCTAACTTCAAGTGCCCATAACTTTCTCATTAAAACTCCAAATGATGCAAAATTTAAGTCCAAATTGATTGCCTTGAAAATATCTACAACTTTTCTGTTGAAGGTTTTGTCATTTGAGGCTTTCATAATTGGAACATAAGGGCTTGAAGTTGGTCCATTTTGGCAAATTTCTCAAATACATGTTTTGTACCTTGAACTTCATGGCCAGTTTTCAATATTTTCCAAACTCCAAATGAATTTTTGTTCAACATAACATTTGTTCCTTATGTCAATACCTTTCCAACCAATACCCACATGCTTATGTTTCAATTTTCCAATTGGCATTTTCAAAGAGGTGAAGTTTTGTGACCAATTATGCATAACATGTTAAATCTTCTTGCACATTCCATTGCATTGCCATCTGCATGTCCAAACTTCATTCCTTAGTGTTCAGCACTCAATTGCAAGTGGTTTTGGGCCTCACATGCTCCTATACAGGCCCATGCATGGAGGACCCAAGTTCATGCACACACGAGTTTTCTACTTGCTTGCATCAGCTGTGGCTATAAATAGAATGCCTTGCCTTGCTCATTTCTCAACTTAAAGGCGCCTAAAGCTCTTTCCCAACTGATTCCTCAACCCTCCATTAAAGGAATTCTGAATTTTCTCTTCACTTTTCTAGCTTGAATTTCAATTTCCCTTGTTGATCTTCAACTTCTAATTCCTTAGCCTTGCTTCCTTGTTACTTCAAGATCAAGCTACACTTGAGGATTGGATTGGATCAAGCTCTTAAAAGCTGCACTTCAAAGGTTTTCACCATAACTATTTTGATTCGAATCTCTCTTATTATTGTGCATTGCTTGGTTTGGTTGGCATTTCTGAAGTCCTCATGTGAGAGGCATTTGATTTGTGGTTTTAATTTTGAGAATTGGTTAAGTTCAGATTGAACACCTCATTTTTCAAGCTCAGATTTCTTCCTCTATAGGGATCTTGAGTGAAAACTAAGGTCACAGGGGTGATGTACATCACCCCAGCTTTCAAATGGTATATAGATCGCGTGTTATGGTTGAGGTTTAAAAACCTGCAACTGGTGGCCGGAAAAGCCCTTCTCACCGGAGAAGATGGTGGTTTCCACCACCGTCCCCACGCGTTTGAATCTTGGCCTTCGGATCAAGCTTACCAGATCTAATCTTGACCATTGCGTGTTATGACTTTTTTTAATTCAGCATGTGACGCATTGACTAATGACTATGGTATGCGCGCGTTTCAAATCCATTGGATGTTGTCACATCAATTAATGAAGTCATCCAGCGCTCCAGGTTTTTTCTTTTTTATTAATTTCTGTTTTATTTTCTTTTATTCCATTTTATTTAAAAAATTCATAACTTCTTTATTTGGAATCACAAAAATATGGGACCAATTGCAAAAAAATTCTCTTAAATTCTAGTTTCTAAAAATGATTTTTAATTATTTTTGTGATTCCATTTAATATTTTTTGTGAATTATTTCTTTTCTGGTTGTTTTTAATTCATTTAAAATACCTTTTGATATTCAAAAATGCCAAAAATATTTTCTTAACATCTTTGGATGATGATGAATCTATGAAAAATATTCTCATCAATTTCTTAATTGATTTGAGATTTATTTGAGATTTTAGTCTAATTATGTTATTTTTTCTCCATTTTTAATTGTTTAAAATTAGTTTCTGTTTTCAAAAAATGTTGAGGAAATTTGTCAAACCTTGTTTGACCATGTTAGACTTATGATGATCCAATTGAACTTATCCAAGTTGATTTGAATTGGATTTGAAGTTTGACATTTATTTGTTCATTTTATTTTATGCATTATTTTAATTCCAAAAAATACCAAAAATATGTTTGACCTTTCTTGACTTCCAATCTTCATTTCACTTCTGTTTACCATTGATTGATGTTGATTCCATTGATGTTTGATCAATGTGTTTTGGTTATGTCTTTTGAATTTCAACTTTGTACATTCCATCTCCATCTTCATCTTCTTCTTTTTCTTTTGACCAATGAGTTAATGATTTGTGGTTAGCCTTGACATATGAGAGGCTTAACCTTCTTTGATCCAAATCAAATTCATCTTGATCAAATATCAAGTGAATTACTTTGTGTCAAAGATAGGTTGCTTCTTGGTCAAGCAAAAAACCTAACAATCCATACAAGGTCATTCTTCTTTTCTTTTGGCATGGCAAGTTGTAGGAGCTTGGCTTACTAGTAATGATCTCTAACTTGTGTTTATTTGCCTATAGTTTTATTGACCGGCCTCAGATAGGTGTGACTACTACATTAGTCCACTTACGATTGCTTAACATAGCGCTAAATTGCCTTATGGCACAATAACACTAACTACTAATCACTAACTTTTAATTCAAGCATTTAATTCTTGCAATTTACTTTAATACAATTTAATTTCTTGCTCATTAATTCATATTGTCTTTCCCCTTTGCTCACTTGAGCTCATGTTTATGTTTATGCCATTTGCCTCTTGCTCACTTGAGCACATTATTGTGTATATACTATTGCCTTTTGCTTGTGTTGTTTTTGTTTGTGTGAACCAATGCAAAAAGGAGAAATGACTTAGAATTAGGACCTTACCTATGCTAAATGGAGTTTCAAGAGCAACCTCATGCCTTTAGAATGCTAAATATGTTGAAGAGCAACTAGGCCTCATGCCTTTAGAATGCTTAATCTTGAAGTTGAATTGAAAGGACCCCTATTCTAAACCCACTCTTGTCCATTATTTCTATTGCATTGTGGAACTTTTTGATTTGTTTGTTCTTGTGTGATAGGGATCCCAAACTTGAGCAAATTAGAAGGACCATTGTCATGAGCATCCAAGATAGGAGAGACAAATCCAAATTGGAGGATCCTAGGAGCTTGATTGAATTAATTGTTTATTGCTTGCTAAGTCCAAAGGAAAGGAGCAACTTGGATCATCTTTATGATCTCAAGAAGGGAACTCCAAGGGGTTTTATTTCTTTTCTCTCATCTTCGCATGTTTAGTACCTAGCCCTTCTCTTCTTTTCATAATACTTATTTTGAATTGAACCTTAAGTCAACTTTGAATTACTTTTGTGAATATCTCTAATTGGTAAATCCAACTTACTTCAAATTCTTTTGTGGTTCCAATGACCACCTTTGCCAAAGCTTTTTATGAACATTAGCTATTAGGTTTGAGTTATCACAGTGGTTGATGTAAACTTCACCTTATCCTTAGTGATTGGACTATAAGTCTTCCATACTTATTATAGGGTGGATCCCTCACTAGTATGTTGAAGCTCTCCTCACATGGTGGATTGTTGGTTTAGGTTGAGTTTTCTCCATTTGATAACAAAAGACCTTAAGGCTTTTGTCCAAATCAATTCACCAACTTCTTTTGAGATTTTTACCCCGAACTACGAGGTTTTGATCCTACCTTTGTGATGGTACGTAGGCAATGGGTTTATCCATTCAAACAATAAAATTGTAAATCTTATATATTATTTTCTCACCTCCCCAATCATGTTTGCACAAATATTTTCACAAATACCAACCTACCATACAACATTTGTAAAAAGGGCTCCCTTAGAGTACTAAGGATGTTTTGGGTGCTTAAAACCTTCCCATTGCATAACCAACCCCCTTACACAGATCTCTGACATTTTTATTAGTTTTTTATTTGATAAAACTTCTCGGTTTTTGTTCGCTTTCTAACCTTTCCTTTGGATAAATAGAAGTGCGGTGGCAACTCGAATTGTATGATTTACTTTTGATTTAGTAAATAAATCTAAAGGTAACGAATACCCCGCTACGGAAAAGTGGCGACTCTGCTGGGGAGTTTTTTCCTAGTGGGTTTAGCCTACTTTTTACCTTTGTTGTATTGTACGTTTATACTTTCTTTGTGACATATTTTTGTGCAAATTTGGGATGACTGTGTTGTTTGTAATGTATGAATTGCTTATTATATCAATTGCTTGTGTACTTGGTGGTCTCTCGTAAGATGAGTTCTATACCCGAACTCGAGTGCACTTATGATAGGAGAATGGCATAGTCTTGTTGACTTGTGTGGAGTTATTCCTTAGCAAGTTGACTTGCAAGCCCACTCACTTGGTGGAGGTTATGTTGGGATCAATAATGTCACACGAGTAGTCATGGTTAGGCATTACTCTTTCCAATATATGCCTTAGAAGCCAAGGACCTTAGATTACCTAGCCCATCTTGGCCCATTTTAGGATGTAGTGCGAAGATCGTTCAAGTGTAAGATTTGATACGATTGTTACGTGATACTACACTCATAAGAGTCTCTCTTGAGATTATTTTTGGAATACGAGTAGTCGTTTATCCGATAATATCCGAAAGATGAGATGATGACTATGGGAACCTCTTTTAGAACATGATCGTCAGGTTTAACCATAGTACACTCCTCTTGGGTGGTTCTTAACCGAGACTCCATGCTTGTGACTTGCAACAAACCCTTGATTCGCGGTTGATCCGTTCTCGTACGTCCTTAATATCAATGGAACTTGGGTGTTGATAAGGTGTAAACCATAATCCACCAAAATGGATGATTGATATTAAGGATGACTTGATCCATCCCGTGACCTTTGTGTGGTGTGATTTGCTTGATCCTTAAGTGTGATTGTTGCATCCATGCATTCATTTGCATCCATATATCAACAATGAGAAAATTTTCAAGGAACTTAAGAGGTTTATTTGCAAATTTTCAGACATGGATAAGTAAAGAAGGAATACGAAGAAGTACAGTTTCAGACAGCCCGACTTGAAAGAGTTAAGGAGTTTGACATCCTATGTATTAGATCCCTTGGAGTTCAAAGCTCACCATGGGAAGCTTCTGTCTATTCTTGCTACTCAGGTGGATGAAGGTCTGATGAGTGTGTTGGTGCAGTTCTATGATCCCTTGTACCGTTTCCTACACTTGAGGAGTATGCCTATCTTATGGGTATACCTGTCTTGGATCAGTTGTCGTTTAGTGGCTTGGAGAGAGTTCCTTCTTCCCAAGAGATCGCTGATCTGTTGCATATAGATGTATCTGATATTGGTGCTCATATGACTACCAAAGGTGGAATTCAAGGTCTCCCATCTGATTTCCTCATTGCTCAAGCTACTTTGTTTGGGAAGGCCATGAGTGAGGACGCCTTTGAAGCCATATTTGTACTTCTCATCTATGGGCTAGTGTTATTCCCCAACATCGACAATTTTGTGGATGTGAACGCTATTAGGATTTTCTCTACTCTTAATCTCGTTCCTACTCTGTTGGGTGACACTTATTTCTCTTTGCATATGAGGAATGCAAAGGGTTGTGGTACCATTGTATGTTGTTTGCCTCTGTTGTACAAGTGGTTTATTTCGCACTTGCCATGGACGCTCGCCTTCAAGGAGAACAAAGGATGTCTATGGTGGTCCACGAGACTTATGTCTCTCACTAATGATGATATCTCTTGGTATAACCGTGTATATGATGGTGTGCAGATTATTGACTCTTGTGGTGAATTCTCCAATGTGCCTCTTCTTGGTACATGTGGTGGGATTAACTACAACCCTGTTTTGGCACGTCGTCAGCTTGGGTTCCCCTTAAAGGATAAACCTAATAACATTTTGTTAGAGGGTGTGTTCTTTCAGGAGGGTAAAGATCCCTAAAACTTGAAGGGCAGAATGGTCCACGCTTGACGCAATATTCATAGGAAGGGAAGGAAAGAGCTTGGTCCGAAGAATTGTATCGCTTTGGAACCCTACACCTCGTGGGTGAGGAAGAGACCTTATGAGTACCACATGCCCTATGACTATCCGAGACCTACACCTATGGTTATGGTTGGGCCTTCAACCCTCCCTAACCAAGGAGTATAGGAGTTGAGAGATGAAGACCGTTCGTGTGCTTGGGTCCGTGAGCGAGAGGAGCTACTTCAGCAACTCAGAGATAAGGATGCTTTGATAGATTTTCTCTAGCATCAGGTTATTGATGAGCCTGATGATGTGGTGACTTCTCTTCTTCCTCAGTCATCTAGGTTTTGGAAGAGGAAGTATGATCGACTCGCCAAGGAAAAGGAAGATATGGAGGCAGCCTATGAGAGAGAGGTGAAGAGGCTTCGTGCAGCTTATCTTCCAGACTCGAGAGCTTTGGACGATTGTTTCTAGGGTTCCATAGGATGTTCATTTTCCTTCTCTCTTGTATTGTATTTGGTTACCAAGACTGTACTTCTTTGGTGTAAAAAATTTTCCAGATATTATTGATATGATTATTCCATTATATGTCAAAATGATTAATATTTCCAAAAATTTGTAAATAGAACTCTAAAAAAGTTCCTCTGATAAAAATAAAATCATATGCACAAGCATTGCATGCATCATATGCATAAGCAAGTTTTGTTCAGGGCTTCTTGATCAATGGTTTAACTTTGTGTCCTTCATTTATTTTGAAGACAAGCTGATGCACCGGTACTACACTAGAGTCAATTTTTCAAAGCAAGATTGACTGCTCTGATGGAGTCATTCTTGGCCGCCCAAAGCCAGTCTTCTTCAACGCCTTCAACTCCTCCCTAGAGGACGGTCATTTTAGAGGTAGCTTCCTCTACCGTGCCTACTGCCAGCGCTTATTTCGCTCCGTCTGCTATGCCAGCCGGGTTTCCCTAGGGGATGCCCGCTAATTTTGTTCTAGAGGGTCTCGCCCCTACTTTTGCTTCTCTGCCGGCATCTAGCCCGGTCCTTACTGTGCCACCTCCAGTTGTGCATACTTTTCCGAGAGTCGATGACACCATTTATCACTCTGAGCCATCTGAAGGCCCAGATGTCTACGAGAAAATGGATGTTATGAATGACCAATTCCTTGAGCTGCACAAGGAACTGAAAACTCTTAGAGGGAAGGACCTCTTCGGTAAATCTGCTGCTGAGCTATGCCTCGTGCCAAATTTCAAGATTCCTATCAAATTCAAAGTGCCTGACTTTGAAAAGTACAAGGGAAACACTTGCCCTCTCAGCCATCTTGTGATGTACGCACGCAAGATTTCAACTCAGACTGACAACGATCAACTACTGATCCATTATTTCCAAGACAGCCTGTCCGGTGCCGCATTGAGATGGTACATGGGTCTGGATAGTGCAAACATTTGCTCCTTCAATGACCTTGGCGAAGCTTTCATCAAGCAGTACAAGTACAACGTTGATATGGCTCCCGATAGAGACCAAATGAGGGCTATGTCCCAGAAGGAGAAGGAAACATTTAAGGAGTACGCCCAGAGGTGGCGTGAATTGGCTGCACAGATTGTGCCCCCGCTCGAAGAGAAAGAAATGACGAAGATCTTCTTAAAGACTTTAAGCTCTTTCTACTACGAGCGGATGATCGCTAGTGCTCCCTCTGACTTCAACGAGATGGTGAACATGGGGATGCGACTAGAGGAAGGGGGCAGGGAAGGACGCCTGATCAGAGAAGAAGGCTCTTCTTCCAAATGTTATAGGGTGTTTGCCAAGAAGAAAGATGGAGAGGCACATGCCGTGTCCTCCCATATTAAACAAAGAAGACCCTCTATGAAGAGGAAGGCTGTGCACCCTGCCAGTAACCAGCACCAGGTGGCTCATGTAGCACCTGCTTTCAGAGAAAATCAACATTATCAGCATCAGCAACAGCAACATGAACAATATCAACAACAACAGCATCGTCCGCAACAGCAGGTCTACCAGCCTCGAAACAACAACAATACCAGCACTAGCTATGATAGGAAAAGGGTCACTTTTGATCCTATTCCAATGAGTTATGTAGAGCTATATCCTTCATTGACTGAAAGGAAGTTGATCACTCCACGTGACCCACCTGATATACCGATCAACCCTCAGTGGTGGTATAAGCCCGAGCTTCACTGTGTTTATCATTCCGGTGCTCCCGGACATGATGTGGAGAATTGTTATCCTCTCAAGACCAAGGTTCAGGATCTTGTGAGAAGTGGTATATTGTTTTTTGAGGACGTGGGTCCTAATGTTAAGAAGAACCCATTGCCCGAGCATGGGAAGGCTGTAGTTAACATGGTTCAGGGTTGCCCTGGCAAGTACAAGGTCCGATATGTCAGCCATATCAGACAATCATTGGTCGAGATGCACAGACTGTTATGTGGATACAGTCACTACGAGCATGACCATGACAGCTGCCGTGTTTGCAATGTCAATGAAAGGGGATGTCGCCAAGTCAGGAAAGATATCCAAGAGATGATGGATCAGGGTGTGATCGAGATACTTCAGAATCATGATGAGGAAGAAGTTAATGTTATATCCCATGTATTCAGAATGCCCGAACCTGTTGTTGTCAGATATGATGGCAACAAGAAGAAGGCTTCTCCTACTCTCGTCATCAAGCCAGCTGGCCCTGTGCCTTATTCTTCAGACAGAGATGTTCCCTATAGATATAATGCGGTTGCATTAGAAGATGGGAAGGAGGTGCCTTTGCCCTCCACTTCTATTACAAGTATTTTTGATGTCAGTGGTTTGACCTGCAGTGGTCGTGTTTTCTCGGCGCCGCCGAAACCCCAGGTTGATATGAGAAGAACTGATGTTGTTGATAATGCTGCCTGTCTAGTGGGGACTTCTTCTTCTTCTCTGAATCCGGCACTTGTTGTTGACAAACTTGTCGTTGTTGCTAGAGCTCCTGTCCCTGTTGGCCAGCATGGCATATTGAGAGAGGACTGTGATGAGATGTTGAGGCTCATCAAGAGGAGCGAGTATAATGTTGTAGATCAGCTGCTTCAAACTCCATCAAAGATATTTGTGTTGTCTTTGTTGATGAACTCTGAGCCACACCGCGAAGCTTTGCAGAGGGTGTTGGACGTGGCATACGTGGATCACGATGTCACAATAGAACAGTTTGATAGCATTGTTGTAAACATTACTGCTTGTAACAACTTGAGCTTTTGCGATGCTGATCTTCCCAAGGAGGGAAAATACCACAATTTGGCTCTACACATTTCAATGAATTGCAAGGATGATGCCTTGTCTAATGTGCTGGTAGACACAGGATCATCGCTAAATGTGTTGCCAAAATCCATTCTGGCAAAAGTTTCATATCAGGGGGCTCCCATGAGGCAGAGTGGAATGATGGTGAAAGCTTTTGATGGATCTAGGAAGACTGTGATTGGTGAGGTTGAGCTCCCAATCAAGATAGGACCTAGTGATTTCCAGATCAATTTTCAGGTCATGGATATCCATCCATCATATAGCTTCTTGCTAGGCAGACCATGGATTCACGAGGCAGGCGCCGTGACATCCACCCTACACCAAAAGTTAAAGTTCGTCAAGAACAAGAAGTTGGTGGTAGTAGGGGGAGAGAAGGCTCTCTTGGTAAGCCATCTGTCTTTCTTTTCTTATATTGATGTTGAGGATGAGGTTGGGACGCCGTTCCAGGCCTTGTCTATTGCTGATCCGTTAAAGAAAGGAACTTCTTCATTTGCATCCTACAATGATGCGAAGTTGGCCATTGAGCATGGCGCAACTACTAGTTTAGGACAAATGATTAAGCTGGAAGACAATAAATCTCGGGTTGGCATAGGGTACTCTTCAAGCACTTTCAACGAGCGCGGTTTGTTCCAGAGTGGAGGTTTCATCCACACGATCGAAGACCAAGAGGCTGCTGCTATAGTGGAAGATGATGCAGAGGAAGATTCTGGCAACTTTGTCATCCCTGGAGGAGTCTGCAATAATTAGGTCGTTATTGATGTTCCAACAGTTGTCCATAAGTCCACGTAATATGTTTGCTTTTGTTTGAAAACCCTTCTCCCATGCCAAAAGGAGAAGTGATGACATTGTTGGCACATTAATACAATGATATTCATTCAATAATTACATGTTAAATGTTTGTTTTCCAAATTATTTTCACTTTTTGCTTTTTTGCATGAAATTGGTGATCACTGGAAAACCCTAAAAATAGAGTTAAATCAATCTTTTCATCTGCATAATGATTTGCCTTGTTTGAATTCTAAAATCTCTTTTATATCCAAAATCATTATGCAGGTTGATCAAACCCATTAAACATAATGATCCAACACCATCTCCCAACTTTGAGTTCCCTGTATTTGAAGTAGAAGAAGATGATGTTGAAGAGATTCCTGATGAGATTACTCATCTGCTTGAGCACGAAGAGAAGATCATTCAGCCACATCTTGAGAATCTGGAAACAGTCAACTTGGGGTCTGAAGATTGTGTTCGTGAAGTGAAGGTTGGGGCACTTCTGGAAGAGTCTGTGAAGAAGGGGTTGATTGAGTTGCTACGAGAATTTGTCGACGTCTTTGCCTGGTCATACAAAGACATACATGGTCTGGATACTGATATCGTGCAACATTTCCTGCCTTTGAAGCCTGAGTGTGTGCCCGTGAAGCAGAAACTCAAAAGAACTCATCCTGATATGGCAGTGAAGATTAAAGAAGAAGTTCAGAAGCAAATTGATGTGGGGTTTCTGGTGACTTCTACATATCCTCAATGGGTGTCCAATATTGTGCCCGTGCCTAAGAAAGATGGAAAAGTCCGAATGTGTTTGGACTATAGAGACTT
This sequence comes from Lathyrus oleraceus, assembly GCF_024323335.1. Classification (NCBI taxonomy): domain Eukaryota; kingdom Viridiplantae; phylum Streptophyta; class Magnoliopsida; order Fabales; family Fabaceae; genus Lathyrus; species Lathyrus oleraceus. Next base: position 438,758,384 of record NC_066584.1, on the reverse strand, counting down.
GAATAAAGCTAGTCCGAAAGATGATTTTCCTCTACCACACATTGATATGTTGGTAGACAATACAACTAAATTCAATGTCTTCTCATTTATGGACGGATTTTCCGGTTATAACCAGATTAAAATGGCACCCGAGGATATGGAGAAGACAACATTCATTACACCTTGGGGAACATTCTGTTATCGAGTGATGCCCTTCAGTTTGAAGAACACCGAAGCCACGTATCAACGAGCTATGACTACCTTGTTTCATGATATGATGCACAAGGAGATCGAGGTATATGTTGACGATATGATTGCAAAGTCGAGAACGGAAGTTGAACATGTAGAACACTTGTTGAAGCTTTTTCAGCATTTGAGGAAGTACAAACTCCGCTTGAATCCGAACAAGTGTACATTTGGAGTCCGTTCCAACAAGTTATTGGGCTTTATTGTCAGCGAAAGAGGTATTGAAGTTGATCCTGCCAAGGTCAAAGCAATACAAGAGATGCCTACGCCCAAAACTGAGAAGCAAGTCCGAGGTTTTCTTGGTCGCTTTCCAGATTTATATCCCACATATGCGCCAATACTCAAGCTCCTCCAGAAAGATCAGCGTCATGATTGAACCAAGGATTTCCAGAAAGCTTTTGACAGTATCAAAGAGTATCTGTTCGAGCCTCTGATTCTGTCTCCGCCTGTGGAAGGAAGACCCTTGATTATGTACTTGACTGTTCTTGAAGACTCTATGGGTTGTGTATTGGGTCAACAAGATGAATCAGGGAAGAAAGAGTATGTTATATACTATCTGAGTAAGAAGTTCACTGATTGTGAGTCTCGATACTCAATGCTTGAGAAAACATGTTGTGCTTTGGCTTGGGCCGCTAAGCGTTTACGCCAGTATATGTTGAAGCATACGACTTGGTTGATATCCAAAATGGATCCAATCAAGTATATCTTTGAGAAGCCTGCTTTAACTAGGAGGATTGCCCGTTGGCAGATGCTGTTGTCTGAGTATGACATTGAGTATCGAGCTCAGAAAGCTATTAAAGGTAGTATCTTGGCTGACCACTTGGCACATCAACCAATTGAGGATTATCAGTCTGTTCAGTACGACTTCCCTGATGAGGAGATTCTGTATTTGAAAATGAAAGATTGCGATGAGCCTACGCTCGATGAAGGGCCAGAGCCTGGTTCCCGATGGAGCATGGGGTTTGATGGGGCTGTAAATCAATATGGAAATGGTATTGGGGCAGTGATTATTACTCCTTAGGGCACCCATTTTCCTTTTACAGCAAGGCTAACTTTCAAATGCACGAATAATAAGGCAGAGTATGAGGCTTGTATTATGGGTTTAGAAGAGTGTATTGATCTTAGGATCAAGCATCTCGATGTTTACGGTGATTCGGCCCTTGTTGTTAATAAGATTAAGGGTGAATGGGGGACGAATCAGCATTGCCTCATCCCATACAGAGATTATGCGAGGAGGATTTCAACTTTCTTTACTAAGGTTGACTTCCATCATATTCCTCGAGATGATAATCGGATGGCAGATGCTCTTGCTACGCTTGCTTCGATGATTGTGGTGAAATTCTGGAATGAAGTCCCCAATATCACTGTGATACGCTTGGATAGACCAACTCATGTATTTGCAGTTGAAGAAGTGAAAGATGATAAGCCATTGTATTATGACATCAAGTGTTTTCTTCAGAGTCAGATTTACCCTCCTGGGGCATTTGTTAAAGATAAGAAGACTTTGAGGAGATTATCTGGCAGTTTCTACCTCAATGGCGATGTGCTTTATAAGAGAAATTTTGACATGGTTTTGCTCAGATGCGTGGATAGACACGAAGCAGACCTGTTGATGACTGAAGTCCATGAGGGTTCATTTGGTACTCATTCCAATGGACATGCCATGGCAAAGAAGATGTTGAGAGCAGGCTATTATTGGCTGACAATGGAGTCTGACTGCTGCAAATATGTGAAGAAATGCCACAAAGGTCAGATTTATGCGGATAAGATTCATATTCCCCCGACACTTCTGAATGTTATTTCATCACCATGGCCTTTCTCTATGTGAGGAATTGACATGATTGGCATGATAGAGCCAAAGGCGTCGAATGGTCACAGATTTATTCTCGTAGCAATTTATTACTTCACCAAGTGGGTTGAAGCGGCATCGTATGCGAACGTGACCAAGCAGGTGGTTGTGAAGTTTATCAAGAATCAAATCATATGCCGTTATGGTGTGCCAGACAAGATCATTACTGATAATGGATCAAACTTGAACAACAAAATGATGAAAGAGCTGTGTAGCGAGTTCAAGATTGCACATCATAATTCTTCTCCTTATAGACCCAAGATGAATGGGGTTGTTGAAGCTGCTAATAAGAACATCAAGAAGATTATCCAGAAGATGGTTGTTACGTACAAAGATTGACATGAGATGCTGCCATTTGCTTTGCATGGCTATCGTACATCTGTCCGCACTTCAACAGGGGCAACCCCTTTCTCTCTTGTATATGGCATGGAGGTTGTGCTCCCCGTGGAGGTTGAGATCCCATCAATGAGAGTCTTGATGGAGGCCAAATTGACTGAGGCTGAATGGGTTCAGAGTCGTTATGACCAATTGAATTTCATTGAAGAGAAGAGATTGACTACCATGTGCCATGGTCAGTTATATCAGCAGAGGATGAAGAAAGCTTATGATAAATAGTTCAAGCCTCATGTGTTTCAAGAAGGTGACCTTGTGCTCAAGAAAGTCTTGTCTTTCGTGCCCGATTCCAGGGGCAAGTGGACTCCAAACTATGAAGGTCCATATGTTGTTAAGAGAGCCTTTTCAGGAGGTGCTTTGATACTTACAACTATGGATGGGGAGGATTTCACTCGTCTTGTGAATTCAGATGCAGTCAAGAAATACTTCTCCTAAAATAAAAACAGAATAGCTCGCTAAGTTGAAAACCCGAAAGGGCGACTTAGGCAAAAATGAGCGTCTCGGTGGATTGAAAACCCGAAAGGGAGATCCAGGCAAAAGTTAGAGACATAAAAAAATGAATATATATATCCCTCTAGATTGAGTACCTCACCTTGGGGAAATCTAGGCAAAAATTAGGGATTTGGCAAGTAACTGCATCCTGACAAGACTTTGCCCTACCAACTGTCATCGGTCAAAGATTCTCGCTCAGTCATCGTCAACTGAAGCTTCAAATACACTGGATTTAGAGTTAGTGGAGAAATGGTCATTATGTTCAATGTAGCCTTTTTCCAATATATATCACCAATTTCAAATTTGTAAAGATCCATGGAGTCTTGCCATTTGCAGACTACCATCCTATCAAATAAATTTGAGCCTTTATCCAATTCTTTACACTCTTATTTGTTTCTGTTTAACAAATGTTTTGCATGTTTTAATTGATAAATATCATTGTTTTAAACAAATAAAGTTTTTATAAACTGTTTTTAAACAAAGTGAACATTCACAATGACTGGAAGGACAAATGGAATGTCCTCAGTGCTCTCCCAAGGATAGTATGATCTCCAAAAGGGTAAGACATTTGTTCATATTCCTAGCATATTTATATCCTCTTCATCATCTTTCAGGTTTGTCTCCTCAGTGAGCGCAGAGAAAGGTGATACACCAACAAATTCCCCAGAGAGTCTGGAGTGTTGGTCTTGGTCTTCTAATATCCCCAACTCCCCAGTGAGTCTGAGTCTAGCATCTGTGTTTTATCAAATATATGGTTGTCATCCCTTGTATGGACTGACTTAAAATCCCCTATAGAGTGATAAAAATTGATATGTTATCTTTTCGAGGAAGTTGGTCTTCCCTCATCATGATCGGAAATCTCCCGCAGAGTTGAGCAGAAATTCCCAGCATGAGTGGAAATTTTCAGCAAGTTGGTTTGTAGCCTATCCCTAGCAGATTCGCATACAATTTATCCCCTAGCAAGTTTGCTTACCACTCGTCCTCAGTGGGTTTGCTCACGTTAGACTTCCCTCAGCTGGTTCGCCATCAGATTATCTCCAGCATGATCGCCTACAGGTTATCCCCATTTTGATCGCCAGCAGTCTTTCCCCAGTGGAGTTGCCTTATCAGAGCCTGATATATTTGTTACTTCCTCCTTCTTGGATAGCTTCCTTCCCCAGTGGAGCGGTGTTTCCCTTCTCCTCAGCAGAGTTGTTTCTCCGGCAGATATGAGGAAATGTGTTGATGTTTGAAACTTCTGTTTGGTGGTTGTTCCCCATAGAGTTTCATATCTTGTCCCGATAAGTTCCCCAGTAAAGTTTTCTTCTACGATGGATCTTATCCGCGTTGAGCTCCCTGGCAGTGGCTCTGTAGTTTTCCAGCCGAGACTTTACCTGATTCTAGTTTGGCGTTGGAACTTCGAGGAAGATGTTTATTCCCTTCCCCAGCGGAGTGATTGGCTCTTTCTCAGCAGCAGAGATTTTCCTTCAGTGGTTAGAAGTGATTGTTTGATTGATGTGTTTCTGTTTGGTGGTTGTTCTCCACAGAATTTCATATTATCCCCTTGATAAGATCCCCAATAGATTTATTTTATGACCGATCTTATCCATATCTCTGTGAATTGTTGGAAGATCCCTAGCATGTGGTAGTTGTGATCCTTTGGCTGATCCCCGACGATTATGCTTGTTCCCCTAACAGTGGTTTTTGTCCCCGACAGCGACCCTGCTTGATCCTCAGCGATGTTTTGTGTTTCCTGGTATTTGTGGCTCCCCACCAGATTGGAGTTTCTCCCGTGGGCCTAGCTTTTCTCTTTTGAGATGTTGTACCGGATGTCTGTCCATTGATTCTTGGTCCCTGTTTGTGTTAGATATGTCTGTTTGTCAGCATTAATCATATATAAACCACGCATATACATGCATAATTTCAGCATTCAGATATTCATGTTGCATTCCTTGCCATATATCTTTGCTTGTTGCCTTCTGCTAGTTGGTGAAATGATCTGCCCCAAGCAGATGTTCGTGCCTGATCTCCCCATTTAGAGTCAGCCCCATAGGCAGAAAGTGTTTATCTTTCCTTCAATATTCCCCACTGAGTTATCTCCTCGTGGATGATTATTGTTTCAGTTTCCTCCCAAAATATATATTGGGATGGAATTACTCCCCTGAGTTATATCCTCATTGGGTTGAGTCTTGTTTGATTGCGTCTCTCTAGTTTATTCCTAGACTGACTCCCTTCTTGTTATTTTCCCTGCAGTCCCCTGTGGTTCAAGTGATCAATTGCTCAATAAATGGTAATTGTTCATTCTCTCTCCAGCGGATATTGTGGCCTTCTACCCAGTAACCGGTAGTTGTAAGTCCTATTTCTGTGGTTTTCTACCCAGTAACCGGTAGTTGTAAACCCCATTATGTCCCCTTGCAGAGTTAACCCTTAATTTTGTTCATCCTAACCGATGACGATTACTTTCTTCTGTTGGTTTTCTACCCAGTAACCGGTAGATGTAATCCTCCCTTTGTCGGTTATCTTTATCCAATATTCGGTATTGATATTCCTTCATTTTTGGGTATATCGCCCAGTAACCGGTGATATATCTTTGGGATCATTGCTTCTGTCAATGTATCCCCAGCGAGTCATCTTTCATTTACCCTTGTTTGGTAATGATTGTTTCTCCTTTTGATTGGTCATTATTTTATAACCAGTATCTGGTATCCCGATGTCCTTTCTTTTCAGTCGATTTATCCTTTATTAACCTAGTAACCGGTTGTGGATAATCTTCCATGCGAGTATGTTATCTACGTTCTGACGGTAATAGATAATACATTTCATGCGCTCTTCTGTTGAAGTCTTTTTCTTCCCCAGTTGAGTAAGATTCGTATTTCCTTATGGAATCGAATGTCCATCCTGTAATCGGGTTTGCTTCTTCAGCCCTCCTTTTGGATGATGAGTGTCTTGGAAATATTCCCCAATTCACGCGTGGTTGGTCACCTATTATATTCCCAGTAACCGGTATCCCTGGTGTTCCTTCCTTCTACTCCCTATTATGACTTTTTGTCCCCTGTGGAGTCAGATTTTCCTGAGTTGAAATATACCTTTCAGGTCTTCCTTAGATGTTTTGGATGATTGATATCTCTCACCCTTATACCGGTCTTAGATATTTCTTTCTCCCCGAGCGTGTTGTTCTTTCACCCTCATACCGGTGTTTTGATCACATGTCTCTTTTTGAGTTTATTACCCAGTAACCGGTAATATCTCATTGTTTCTGCCTCGGCTGAATTCCTTATTTGATATTCCCCACCGAGTCCGGATTTTTATCCGAAGTATCCCTTGTGGATAGTTTGCTGTACTGGCATATTCCCTAATACATGCATCTTTGCGTTAGCTCGAGTCTTTCCATTGATTTATTTTCATGCAGTCTCTTCATGTCTCTCAGCAAGTCTTAAGTCGTGACCTGCTCACGCATTTTTACCCTTATTTCTCTCCCAGAGTCTCTGTCCCATTTATGAGTGTATTACTCCTATGGATTCTCAGTTTCTCCTGATTTCTTTTTCCTTTGTGGACATATATCCCCACAGAGTATTAATTTTTGCATACATACATTTGCATCATGAGGTCTCTTAGGGACCAAAATTTGTCTCTTTGTTATTATTTAAGCCCATTCTACCTCGTCGAGACGAAGATTTTTACCTTCATATCTCCGGCTAGAATGACCTTAAATAGGGGCATCTTTAAGACCCTAATTTTTACCCTAAGATCTCTCATGGCATCATATCATTTGCTCAATGCATTGCCTCAAGGATCATAGCATGTGTGGCTCCTTACCCTTGGGTTGGGACTTGTGTGAGTTGGTTTGAAACCACCAAGAATGCTTGAATTGTGTATTATTGCTTTTATTATTATGTTTACTAACCAAAAGCACAAAAATATGTCACTAACATCTTTTGTTTTGAAGCTTAAGCAGTCATGTGATCCAAGGCTCCTAGGAGACTCCTATGACCATTGAAGTGGTCAGATGAAGATGAAAGCAAGCATGACAATGGTTCCCAAAGCTCTCAATCATCATATATTCCTCCCAAGTATCTCAATTTGTCAATTTGATCAAGATAAACCAAAGGGCTTGAGGATTGTTTCCCAAGGAAACCCTATTCCAACTATGCATTGACCGTGCCTTGCTCATGAAGCAACCTCAACCTATGATCAAATACAATCAAGGGAAGTTCTTACATTCATCATTTTTATGCATATATGAGCCTATTTGAGTGTCCTCAATCATTTATTTATCAAGATTTGAAGTTTGGCTTTGAGAAGTTGATCAGTCAAATCATTTGACTATTTTGAAATCCACTGAGACCTAACTTTTGATGTGTTTGTCAAATTAAGATGACCCTAAGAGAAACAATGTTCTTACGAATAATATGAACAACTTTCATGTTCACCAAAAATCCATTTGAAACTTGTAAGGTCATCATTCATTTCAAAACATTATAGGTCATTTTGACTGAAACCCTAATTTTGGGTCAACTTCCCAAGGACCTAACTCCTTCATATTTTATGATTTTAAGGTCAAACCAAGTGAATTGGAAATTTTAAGATGTCTACTTAAATTGTTATGTTGGACAAAATTTCATAATCCTAAAATAAGTACATGTGATAATACAAAACATTATAGGTCACTTTGGGCCAAAGCCATTGAAATGTGAAAAGTCCAACTTCAAGTGCCCATAACTTTCATATTAAAAATCCAAATGATTCAACATTTAAGTCTAAATTTATTATCTTGAAAATCTTTACAACTTTGATGTTTAAGGTTTTATCATTTGAGGCTTGAATCATTGAAGTAGGTGTGCTTGAAGTTGGTCCATTTTGGCAAATTTCTCAAATACATGTATTGTACCTTGAACTTCATGGCCAATTTTCAATATTTTCCAAACTCCAAATTAATTTTTGTTCAACATAACATTTGTTCCTTATGTCAATACCTTTCCAACCATTACCCACATGCTTATGTTTCAATTTTCCAATTGGCATTTTCAAAGAGGTGAAGTTTTGTGACCAATTATGCATAACATGTTAAATCTTCTTGCACATTCCATTGCATTGCCATCTGCACGTCCAAACTTCATTCCTTAGTGTTCAACACTCAATTGCAAGTGGTTTTGGGCCTCACATGCGCCTGTACAGGCCCATGCATGGAGGACCCAAGTTCATGCACAACGAGTTTTCTACTTGCTTGCATCAGTTGTGGCTATAAATAGAATGCCTTGCCTTGCTCATTTCTCAACCTAAAGGCGCTTAAAGCTCTGCTCAACTGATTCCCCAACCCTCCATTAAAGGAATTCTGAATTTTCTCTTCACTTTTCAAGCTTGAATTTCAACTTCCCTTGTTGATCTTCAACTTCTAATTCCTTAGCCTTGCTTCCTTGTTACTTCAAGATCAAGCTACACTTGAGGATTGGATTGGATCAAGCTCTCAAAAGCTGCACTTCAAAGGTTTTCACCATAACTGTTTTGATTCGAAACTCTCTTATTATTGTGCATTGCTTGGTTTGGTTGGCATTTCTGAAGTCCTCATGTGAGAGGCAATTGATTTGTGGTTTTAATTTTAAGAATTGGTTAAATTCAGATTGAACACCTCATTTTTCAAGCTCAGATTTCTTCCTCTATAGGGATCTTGAGTGAAAACTAAGGTCACAGGGGTGATGTACATCACCCCAACTTTCGAATGGTATATAGATCGCGTGTTATGGTTGAGGTTTGAAAACCTGCAACTGGTGGCCGGAAAAGGCCTTCTCACTGGAGAAGACGGTGGTTTCCACCACCGTCCCCACGCGTTTGAATCTTGGCCTTTGAATCAAGCTTACCAGATCTAATCTTGACCATTGCGTGTTATGACGTTTTTTAATTCAGCATGTGACGCATTGACTAATGACTATGGTACGTGCGCGCTTCTAATCCATTGGATGTTGCCACGTCAATTAATGAAGTCATCCAGCGCTCCAGATTTTTTCTCTTTTATTAATTTCTGTTTTATTTTCTTTTATTCCATTTTACATTAAAAAATCATAACTTCTTTATTTGGAATCACAAAAATATGGGACCAATTGCAAACTTTTTCTCTTAAATTCTAGTTTCTAAAAATGATTTTTAATTATTTTTGTGATTCCATTTAATATTTTTTGTGAATTATTTCTTTTCTGGTTATTTTTAATTCATTTAAAATACCTTTTGATATTCAAAAATGCCAAAAATATTTTCTTAACATCTTTGGAAGATGATGAATCTATGAAAAATATTCTCATCAATTTCTTAATTGATTTGAGATTTTAGTCCAATTATGTTATTTTTTCTCCATTTTTAATTATTTAAAATTAGTTTCTATTTTCAAAAAATCTTGAGAAAATTTGTCAAACCTTGTTTGACCATGTTAGACTTATGATGATCCAATTGGACTTATCCAAGTTGATTTGAATTGGATTTGAAGTTTGACATTTATTTGTTCATTTTATTTTATGCATTATTTTAATTCCAAAAAATACCAAAAATATGTTTGACCTTTCTTGACTTCCAATCTTCATTTCACTTCTATTTACCATTTATTGATGTTGATTCCATTGATGTTTGATCAATGTGTTTTGGTTATGTCTTTTGAATTTCAACTTTGTACATTCCATCTCCATCTTCATCTTCTTCTTTTTCTTTTGACCAATGAGTTAATGATTTGTGGTTAACCTTGACATATGAGAGGCTTAACCTTCTTTGATCCAAATCAAACTCATCTTGATCAAATATCAAGTGAATTTCTTTGTGTCAAAGATAGGTTGCTTCTTGGTCAAAAAAAAAACCTAACAATCCATACAAGGTCATTCTTCTTTTCTTTTGGCATGGCAAGTTGTAGGAGCTTGGCTTACTAGTCATGATCTCTAACTTGTGTTTATTTGCCTATAGTTTTATTGACCGACCTCAGATAGGTGTGACTACTACATTAGTCCACTTACGATTGCTTAACATAGCGCTAAATTGCCTTATGGCACAATAACACTAACTACTAATCACTAACTTTTAATTCAAGCATTTAATTCTTGCAATTTACTTTAATGAAATTTAATTTCTTGCTCATTAATTCATATTGTCTTTCCCCTTTGCTCACTTGAGCTCATGTTTATGTTTATGACATTTGCCTCTTGCTCACTTGAGCACATTATTGTGTATATACTATTGCCTTGTGCTTGTGTTGTTTTTGTTTGTGTGAACCAATGCAAAAAGGAGAAAGGACTTAGAATTAGGACCTTACCTATGCTAAATGGAGTTTCAAGAGCAACTAGGCCTCATGCCTTTAGAATGCTAAATATGTTGAATAGCAACTAGGCCTCATGCCTTTAGAATGCTTAATCTTAAAGTTGGATTGAAAGGACTCTTATTCTAAACCCACTCTTGTCCATTCTTTCTATTGCATTGTGGAACTTTTTGATTTGTTTGTTCTTGTGTGATAGGGATCCCAAACTTGAGATAATTAGAAGGACCATTGTCATGAGCATCCAAGATAGGAGAGACAAATCCAAATTGGAGGATCCTAGGAGCTTGATTGAATATTGGCTTGATTGCTTGAACTAATTGTTTATTGCTTGCTAAGTCCAAAGGAAAGGGGAAACTTGGATCATCTTTATGATCTCAAGAAGGGAACTCCAAGGGGTTTTATTTATTTTCTCTCATCTTTGCATGTTTAGGACCTCGCCCTTCTCTTCTTATCTCCACTCTAAACCAAGCCAAACTTTTGTGCAAACATTGAAATTGTTTTCAAAATTAGAAACCTAGGCACTATGCCTTTGATTTTTTCAAACTATTTTCATGATACTTATTTTGAATTGAACCTTAAGTCAACTTTGACTTCCTTTTGTGAATATCTCTAATTGGTAAATCCAACTCACTTCAAATTCTTTTGTGGTTCCAATGACCACCTTTGCCAAAGCTTTTTATAAACATTAGCTATTAGGTTTGAGTTATCACAGTGGTTGATGTAAACCTCACCTTATCCTTAGTGATTGAACTATAAGTCTTCCATACTTATTATAGGGTGGATCCCTCACTAGTATGTTGAATCTCTCCTCACATGGTGGATTGTTGGTGTAGGTTGAGTTTTCTCCCTTTGATAACAAAAGACCTTAAGGCTTTTATCCAAATCAATTCACCAACTTCTTTTGAGATTTTTACCCCGAACTACGAGGTTTTGATCCTACCTTTGTGATGGTACGTAGGTAATGGGTTTATCCATTCAAACAATAAAACTGTAAATATTGTATATTATTTTCTCACCTCCCCAATCATGTTTGCACAAATATTTTCACAAATACCAACCTACCATACAACATTTGTAAAAAGGGCTCCCTTAGAGTACTTAGGATGTTTTGGGTGCTTAAAACCTTCCCATTGCATAACCAACCCCCTTACCCAGATCTCTGACATTTTTATTAGTTTTTGATTTGATAAAACTTCTCGGTTTTTGTTCGCTTTCTAACCTTTCCTTTGGATAAATAGAAGTGCGGTGGCGACTCAAATTGTATGATTTACTTTTGATTTAGTCAATAAATCTAAAGATAACGAATACCCCGCTACACCTGTTGAAAACCCAGTTGGTTGTTCAAAAGATAAGTCTGGTGAATCAAACAACTTGAAACCCAATGATGATGATGAGGTACTCCGAATAATCAAAAGGAGCGAGTTTAATGTGGTAGAGAAGATTCTCCAAACCCCCTCAAAACTTTTAGTGTTATCTCTGCTGATGAATTCCGAAGCACACGGAGAAGCACTACAGAGAGTTCTTGAACAAGCGTTTGTAGAACATGATGTTATTGTGGATCAGTTCGATCACATTGTGGCTAACATCACTTCTTGCAACAATCTCAGCTTTTGTGACGAAGAACTCCTTGAGGAGGGCAGAAATCATAATCTGGTTTTGCATATCTCGATAAATTGCAAAGAGGATGCTTTGTAAAATGTGCTTGTTGACATCGATTCGTCACTAAATGTGCTTCCGAAGTCAACTTTGTCAAAGCTATCTTATCAAGGAGCACCCATGAGGTATAGTGGGGTAATTGTCAAGGCGTTCGATGGTTCGCGCAAGACGGTAATTGGTGAAGTGGACCTTCCATTCAAGATAGGTCCGAGTGATTTTCAAATTACTTTTCAAGTAATGGATATCCACCCGGCCTACAGTTGCTTATTGGGAAGGCCTAGGATTCATGAGGTGGGAGCTATTATTGCACCAGAAGCTCAAATTTGTGAAGAATGGCAAGCTAGTGATTGTTGGAGGAGAGAAGACGATGTTGGTTAGCCATTTGTCATCTTTCTCTTATGTTGAGGCTGAGGATAAGGTTGGAACTCCATTCCAAGCCTTATCTATTGCTGCTGAGAAGAGAGTTGGGGCACCCATGTCCTCATTAAAAGATGCGCTGAAGATTATAGAAGAAGGTACTGTTGACCAGTGGAGGCGCATGGTAGAGGTCTCCGACAACAAAGGAAGAACTGGTTTGGGGTTCCAGAAAGGCTCATCAACTGTTAGATTTGAAGATATGCAACTTAGCTTCCGTAGTGGAGGGTTCATTCATGGCAATGAACAACACTTAGCTGTTGTGCTAGAGGATGACGAAGAGGAAGACTGCACCAATTTTGTGACGCATGGAAAGGCTTGCAACAATTGGACTGCTGTTGATATTCCTGTTATTTTTCATCAATCTAAGTAATTGCTTTTATATGTTTTAAAATCCTTCTCCTATGCCTAAGGGAGAAGTGAACATTGGTTAGGCATTTTCAAATTGATCATCAATAAAATTAATTCTATTCATCCACATCTATGATGTTTTGTTTTTACTTTTTGCTTTATTCTAAAAATGGTAATCACAAAAAAAACATAAATAAACAATATAATTATCCATCTGCATAATATTTGGTCACAAATTCACTTCTCTAAAATCAAAATATCAAATCATTATGCAGGTTGGTTCCTAACCCCATTGAATACAATGATCCTTCTCCTTCTCCAAATTTTGAGTTCCCTGTGTTTGAAGCCGAGGAGGAAAGTGATGAGGAAGTGAGTGATGAATTATCTCGTCTTCTTGAGCAAGATGAAAAGACCATTCAGCCGTTCGAAGAGCAGATTGAGCTAGTCAACTTGGGTTCCGAGGATGATGTGAAGGAAGTCAAGATTGGGTCTCGACTGTGTCCAGATGTTAAGAAGGGGTTGATTGATCTTCTTCGAGAGTATTCAGATGTGTTTGCTTGGTCCTATTAAGACATGCCTCGGTTGGATTATGAGATTGTGGAGCATAGATTGCCGTTGAAGCCAGAATGCCCGTCAGTCAAGCAGAAATTGAGAAGAACGCATCCTGATATGGCTGTGAAGATCAAAGAGGAAATGCAGAAGCAGATTGATGACGGTTTCCTTGTGACCGCTGAGTATCCACAATGGGTGGCCAATATTGTGCATGTTCCTAAGAAAGATGAAAAAGTCCGCATGTGTGTCGACTATAGAGATTTGAATAAAGCCAGTCCGAAAGATGATTTCCCTCTGCCACACATTGATATGTTGGTAGATAATACTACTAAATTCAAAGTCTTTTCGTTTATGGATGGATTTTCCGGATATAATCAGATTAAAATGGCACCCGGAGATATGGAGAAGACCACATTCATTACACCTTGGGGAACATTCTATTATAGAGTGATGCCCTTCGGTTTAAAGAATGCTGGTGCAACTTACCAGAGAGCAATGACTACTCTTTTTCATGATATGATGCATAAAGAGATCGAAGTTTATGTCGATGACATGATTGCTAAATTGATTGATGAAGAGGAACATGTTGAGCATTTGTTGAAGCTATTCCAGCATTTGAGGAAGTATAAACTCCACTTGAATCCCAATAAGTGTACTTTTGGTGTTCATTCTGGTAAGTTGTTGGGCTTTATTGTAAGCGAGAAGGGTATTGAAGTTGATCCTGCCAAGGTCAAAGCAATACAAGAGATGCATGCGCCTAAAACTGAGAAGCAAGTCAGAGGTTTTCTCGGTCGCTTGAATTATCTTTCCAGATTTATTTCACACATGACTGCCACATGTGCGCCTATATTCAAGCTTCTTCGAAAAGATCAGTCTTGTGATTGGACTGAAGATTTCCAGAAAGCTTTTGACAGTATCAAAGAATATTTGCTTGAACCTCCGATTTTGTCTCCCCCTGTTGAAGGAAGACCGTTGATCATGTATTTGACTATGCTAGAAGATAGTATGGGTTGTGTTCTAGGTCAGCAAGACGAGAATGGAAAGAAAGAATTTGCAATTCACTACCTCAGTAAGAAGTTCACCGAGTATGAGACTCAATATTCTATGCTTGAGAAGACTTGTTACGCATTAGCTTGGGCTGCTAAGCGTCTGCGTCAGTATATGTTGAATCATACCACTTGGTTGATATTCAAAATGGATCCAATCAAGTATATATTTGAAAAACCTGATTTAACTATGAGGATTGCCCGTTGGCAGATGTTGTTATCAGAGTATGATATCGAATACCGATCTCAGAAAGCGATCAAAGGTAGTATCTTGGCTGACCATTTGGCTCACCAACCAATTGAAGATTATCAGTCAGTACAGTATGATTTTCCTGATGAAGAGATTTTGTACTTGAAAATGAAAGATTGTGATGAACCATTGCTTGAAGAAGGGTCAGAACCTGGTTCTCGTTGGGGCATGGTATTTGATGGAGTTGTTAATCAATATGGAAATGGCATTGGGGCAGTGATCATTACTCCTCAAGGCACGCATCTACCATTTACAGCTAGATTGACTTTCAAGTGTACAAACAACATGGCAGAATATGAAGCTTGCATTATGGGGCTTGAAGAGGCCATGAATCTCAGAATCAAGTATTTGCATGTCTTCGGTGATTCGACTTTGGTTGTGAATCAGATTAAAGGAGAATGGGAGACGAATCAACCTGGTTTAATACCATAGAGAGATTATGCGAGGAGGATTTCAACTTTCTTTACCAAGGTTGAATTTCATCATATCCCTCGAGATGAAAATCGGATGGCAGATGCTCTTATAATGTTGGCATCAATGATTATAGTGAAGTATTGGAATGAAGTTCCCAATTTATCTGTGATGTGTCTTGATAGGCCAGCTCATGTGTTTACTATTGAAGAGGTCAAAGACGAGAAGCCATGGTATTATGACATCAAGTGTTTCCTCCAAAGTCAGATTTACCCGCCTGGGGCATCTTTGAAAGATAAGAAGACTTTGAGAAGATTAGCCAGTAATTTCTACTTGAATGGTGATATACTATATAGGAGAAACTTCAACATGGTTCTGCTCAGATGCGTGGATAGACACGAAGCAGACTTGTTGATGAATGAAGTGCATGAAGGTTCCTTTGGTACTCATTCCAATGGACATGCAATGGATCGAACTTGAATAACAATATGGTGGAAGCTCTTTGTAAAGACTTCAGGATTGCACATCATAATTCTTCTCCCTATAGAAAAGATGAATGGGGTTGTTGAAGCTGCGAATAAGAACATCAAGAAGATTATCCAGAAGATGGTTGTCACGTATAAGGATTGGCATGAGATGCTCCCATTTGCTTTACATGGGTATCATACATTTGTCCGCACTTTAACAGGGGCAACCCCTTTCTCTCTCGTGTATGGTATAGAAGCAGTACTCCCCGTAGAGGTTGAGATTCCTTCAATGCGTGTGCTCATGGAAGCCAAGTTGACTGAAGCTGAATGGTGTCAGACCAGGCTTGATCAACTGAATTTGATTGAAGAGAAGAGATTAATTGCCATGTGTCATGGTCAGTTATATCAGTAGAGAATGAAGAAAGCTTCTGATAAAAAGGTCAGACCTCGAGTGTTCAGAGAAGGTGACCTTGTGGTCAAGAAGATTTTATCATTCAAGCCAGATTCCAGAGGAAAATGGACTCCTAATTATGAAGGCCCATATGTTGTTAAGAGAGCCTTTTTAGGTGATGCATTGATTCTTACAACTATGGATGGTGAAGAGTTCACTCGTCCTGTGAACGCAGATGTAGTCAAGAAATACTTCGCCTAAAAAATAAAAGAACAGCTCACTAAGTTGAAAACCCGAAAGGGCGGCTTAGGCAAAAATGAACGTCTCGGTGGATTGAAAACCCGAAAGGGCGATCCAGGCAAAAATTAGAGACATAAAAAACAAAAAGAATTTCCCGATAAGTTGAGTCCCCCACCTTGGGGCAACTTATGCAAAAATTAGGAATTATGGCAAGTAACTGCATTCTGCTGATTCTCAGTGTTTTGAAGATTTTTTTGAGCGCAAGGGTTGACATCAATTCATCATCCCAGCAGCGGTCAAGAGCACAGTGGATATCAAGAGTTGGTAGAGGGATTAAGGATCATTTGTATTCAATATAACCCTTTTCCATTGTAAATTAGCATTTTCAACTTTGTAAAAATCTATGGAGTCTTGTCATTTACAGACTACCATCCTATCAAATAAAGTTGAGCTTTTATCCAATTGTTTCTACTCTTATTTACTTCAGCCAATAGTTTTAAATTTTATTATGATCATCTTGAAAATTAAATTTTTAATCAAAATCAGTTTGTCGTAAATATATAAAAGCAAGAATTTTTCCAAAGCAAGCAAAAGGAATATCAACCGCATTTTAGTAAGAAGCAAGTCCTTAAGTGTGAAGCATCAGAGGTTCCCCAAGTAGTTAACCCTTGTGGTATCCCTAGACGTTTGTGTTGCTTTAATTCCTCGGTGGAGCGTTTGATCCCCAATGGAGCTTCTTTCTTTATCCCCAGCTAAGTTGGTTGATTCAGATACCCTGCGGTGTATCCTTGTCCCCAGCAGAGTTTCGATCTTCCCCGTGGAGTTCGTATTTCCTTAGCAGGTGGATCGTCATCAGAGATGTTTGATATTTCCCCAGTAGATCGCTTTGGTGCCCCCACCAATCTCCATGTATCTTTGCTCCCAGTCAAAGTTTCCTCCTGGTTTCTGAGCAGCTTTTGTTCATTTCTCTGTAGGGTTGTCTCCCATTTTTATGGTGTTGATCTAAAATTCCCCACAGATTGGATGTTCCGTCCGCAGCAGATCTCATCCATCCTCAGCTAGGGTTGAGCCCTTGGGATGTTGATCTCTCTGTTCTCCGGCTGTTGTCTCCCTATATTTTGTGGATTGACCGAGGATTGTACCGGTGGTTCAATTTCTTTGCGACACCTCTGTATCCTTTGTGATCGTTTTGTCAGCATAATCATCATATATACATATACATATACATTCATACAATTTCATGATTTTCATATCCTGCATGTTTGATTTGTTTGAGATTCTCATTCTCTGTTATGGTGGTACTTTATCCCCATACCATATCGGATGTCTGTCCTCTTTCAATTGTAGAGTGTCAGCCCCTTAGGCAGAAAGACTTTAACCTTTTTCCGTTTCCCCACTGAGTTTGTTTCCTCGGGGATGGTTGTTATTTCGGTTTTCTCTCTAGTAGATTTTCTGGATGAAATTAATCCCCTTGAGTTATATCCTCAATGGGTTGAGTTTTGATTGACAGTTTTCTTTCTAGCTCTTACCTAGATAGATACTTCGGTCCCCTAAGAGTCTATTACCCAATAACTGGTAATATTCTTCTTAGTTTGCAGTTTGTTACTTCTTGCCCAATACCCGGCAAAAATACCTTTTTTTCTCCTCAGTGGAGTCCCCAGAAAGTATATCCTTGATATGTTCATCTTAACCGGTGACGGATATCTTTCTTTCCCCCGCAGGAGTCTATCCTTGATATGATCACTTTGACCAGTGACAAATATTCTCTTCTTTGGTATTCTATCCAGTAAAAGGTAGTTGTAATCCCTATTTTGTTCCTCAGAGAGTTAATCCTTGATATGTTCATCTTAGCCGATAACGGGTTTTCTTCTCCTTTTGGTCTTCTACCCAGTAACCGGTAGTTGTAAATCCTACTTTTTCCCCTGTGCAGAGTCAATCCTGGATATGTTCACTTTAACCGATGACAAATTTTCTCTTTGATTGGTATTCTATCCAGTAACTGATAGATGTAATCCCTATTTTTGCTCCCCTTTTCAGAGTCTATCCTTGATATGTTCATCTTAACCGGTGACAAATTTTCTCTTTGATTGGTCTTCTACCCAGTAACCGGTAGTTGTAAATCCTATTTTGTCCCCTCGCAGAGATAATCCTTGATATGTTCATCCTAACAGGTGACGGATTCTCTCTCCGACGGTCTTCTATCCAGATTTCGATAGATGTAATTCCTACCCTTTTTGTTCAGTTGGTATATCCTTGATATGTTCATCCTAACCGATGACGGGTATCCTCCTTAACGTTTTCCAGGCAAGTCTATCCTTGATATGTTCACCTTAACCGATGACGGATTTTCTTCCCTGTTAAGTTTATCCTTGATATGTTCATCCTAACCGATGACGGATACTCTCACCCTTGGTCTTCTGCCCAGTAACTGGTAGTTGTAAATCATACTTTCCGCAGTTTTCCCTAGCAACGCTATTCTTACCCAGTAACCGGTAATGAGTACTCCCCCTGGTGGTCATCAGCAAGTCATCCTTGATATGTTCATCCTAACCGATGACGAATGTCCTCTCTGTCAGACTTCTATTATCTCCTTACCCAGTAACAGGTAGTAGATAATAAATTTCTGCTCCTCCTGTGTTGAAGTTTATTTCTCCCCAGTTGAGTTGAGTGCGCATTTCCTTAGTGAAATCGTTGTTCCCCTGCACGAGTCGAGTACTTCAGTTTCATCCTGACTTATTCATATCCCCTGAAGATGTTGTTATTTCCCTGGCTGAGTCTTTCCATTTCGTATGGAATTCCTCTAGTCCCCAGTAGTTTTAAGACGTAGCCTGGCCTACGCATAAATCCTTTTAGCCCCCCAGAGTCTCTGTCTCCCCAGTAAGTTTTCCTTATGGAATGCATTATGCTCCTGCGGATTTTCGGTCTCTCTGATTTCTTTTCCTTTGTGGCAATATTTCCCCACAAAGAATATACTTTCGCATTCATATCATATGTATCATGAGGTCTCTTAGGGACCAAAATTTGTTTCTCTATGTTGTTATTTAAGCTCATTCTACTGAGTCGAGCCAAAGATTTTAACCTTCACCTCCTCAGTTAGAATGTCCTTAAATAGGGGCATCTGTAAGACCCCAATTTTGACCCTAAGATCCCTCATATAATTCCATCATAAGCATTAGCATTGGGATCATGTCTTGGCATCCTCCTTATCCCTCTTTCATTGGATTTGTTTTGGGGAGAGATCACCAAGCACTTTGTGATTATATCATACTTGTATTTTATCATTTCACTAACCAAAATACCAAAAATATGTCTTTTCATTTGTCTAACTCTTTTGTAGGTAGGGCATTGATCTCATTTGATTCATCAAGTTCACATCTAGGGTTTGAGACCCTCATAAACAAAGATCGCAACCAAGAATTGATTCAAGAATGGTTATGAGCATCATATATGAGTCCCAATTATCTTTACATGTTATATTGATCAAGTTTTCTTCAAGAGTTTGAGGGTGATTTGGCTTGGAAACCCTAGTTTGACTGGGTATCTTGAGTAACTTCTCTAACAAGCTATCTCACTAATTGATCAAATTTCTCAAGGGACACTTCAAATTTCATCATCTTATACATATATGATCTACCATGATCCAAGAAAGTCAAGAGAATCGGAAATTAGCAAGTTGGTTGATGGTGGTTGGCCAGATGAATTCATCTGATCAAAACTGGGTCTCCCTAGACCCTATCTCCTACAATTTTCACCATATGAAAATGCTTCCAAGAGAAAACTTACTCTAAATGACATTCTAAACAACTTTCATGTTGAGACCTAGAGCTATTTTGGCTTGGAAAATCATTTTCTATGTTGAAACATTATGGGTCATTTTGTCTAAACCCTAATTTGAAAGTCAACTTCCCAAGGCCATAACTTGCTCAATTTTTATTAGATAAAAGATTTATAAGTTTCACAATCAAGTCCAATGTGTCTAATTCAACTTTTATGTTTGGAGTGGTACCTAATTCAACTTTTTTGAGCATGTGATATGAGGCTACATTATAGGTCACTTTTGACCTATACCATTGATTAAGTGATTTTTCCAAACTTCAAAAATGCATAACTCTATCATTTAAAATCCAAATGACATGAAATTGGTGACCATTTTGAATTTATTTGAGAGAGATACAACTTTGATGAAGACATTTTTCTCATTTGAAGCTCATAGAAAAAGTTAAGCAAGGTGGAATATTGAGACATATGGCTTGACACTTAGAAAATTTTTGATATGTCAAAAATTTCCAAACTTCCTCCTCAAATTTCTCCAAGTTCGAAGCTCCAAATGAAAAAGTGTTGAACATGAAAGTTGTTCCTCTTGATCTCACCTTTCCAAAAAGCTCAAATTCATTCAATTTGTACAAGAAATGCATAGGCTGCGCATGGCATAAACAGGGTGATATCACTTGGCAAGGATCAAGCTTCAAACATCAATGTGCATTTGCCTTGTAATCCAAGCTTACTTCAGAGCATCTGATATTCAATTATGGATCTCAAACAATCATTTCATGGGCCTATGCGCGCCCATGCACCATTGCATCACCATTTGCCAAAATTGGAAAGTGAATGTGAGTGTGCAATTATCAACCATTTCAGCTATAAATAGAGCTTCAATTGCTCAGAGTTTGACAGACAATCGCGCCAGCTTTGATCCCCCATTTCAAACCCTAAATTCTCAATGGATAAGCCTGAAAAATTCTCTTGAATTTGAGCTTGAATCTCCACTATTTTGGAATTCAATTCTTCAAGAATCCATAGCTTTTTAACCATTCAATCCTTCTCCTGCAAGCAAGTGGAGTGAGTCCAAGCACAAGCAAGATCAAGACCAGTTGAATCCAGACCTCCATTGAAGGTATTTTCCAGAAATTTTGAACTCTCCGATTCTCTCAAATTCTTGCTCAATTCTATTGATTCTTTGGTTGTCTGAAGTCCTACCAATGTAGGCAAGAAGATTGAGTTGCTTTGAGGCCAAATCGAAGCAACTCAGTTCATGTACCTCAAATTTCAATTCCATATATCTCTCAATATACTTGGAATTAAAGTGAATGGAGGTCAAATTCGAGCTCAGTGCCATTTTTTCTTTAAGATCATGTCTTGGTTTTTCTTTTTGGTGATGGTTCATGGTGGACCAGACCGGTGAGGTCCACCGGAGAAGAAGATCGAAGCTCTGACTCCGGCGATGACTTGGCAAGGCTTTGAACCACATGATCCATCTCTCACATTTTAATCTTGATCGTTGGTGTTGATTACCCAAGTCGCAGCGTTGTTGACTCAAGTCCATGTGGAACGCGCGCTAGGGACCATCTGATCTGCCACCTCAATTAATGAGGGAGATCAGATGGTCCACGTAATTTAGATTTTCTGAATTTTTATTTTAATTACATTATTTTCAATAATTCATATTAAATTCAATATTGATCCAAAAAATATGGGACTTTCACCAAAAAAATTCAAATATTTTTCTCTTTCATATTCTGAATTAAAATTATTTTTTGGATCATTATTAATATTTTTCATGAATTAATTGATTTTGCATTTGTTTTTAATTGTTTAAAAATATTTTTAAATGTCCAAAAGTTATGAAATTTTTTCTCCAAGGTCCTTTGACCTTGTTTGACCTATGATAAATCTCATGGCCATTTCTTTGGTGTTTTGATGAGATTTTAGGAATTGAACAAACCATATTTGATTTAAATGCACTATTTTATTATTTTTAATTGAATAACTGCCAATTAAATGTTGTTGACCATTTGTATTAACTTGTATGAGTTTGCTTATTGTTGTTGGGCGTTGGTCAAGGTTGATTTGACTTTGTCAAGTTAATATCATTGGATTTAGGGGATTGATGGAATGTAGATTCCCTCTCCCCAAATGAATGAATGATATTAATTTGGTAAAAGTCCTCCTTTGACCAATTTGTGATTTCATTCATCCCCTTCCCACTTCATCTCATTCCTCTTCTTTATTCATTCATTCCATTTGGCCTATGATATCTCAAAGTCCTAATGCTAGTTGATTGAAAAATTGACATGAGTATGGATGAGATTAGGCCACACCTTTTGCATATTCTTTTTGTGTGTGGTATGTTTTATGAGCATAGTCCATTATAATATGTCTCCAATATGCATTAACACCAAAATTCTATTGCCCGGCCTCAAATAGTTGTGACTTCTACATAAGTCCAATTGCGATTGCTTAACATAGCGCTAAATTTATGACACAAAAGGTATAAGCATTCTACTTAGTGAGATTGTAAGTCTCACCTCTTTCATGGTATTGTGTGGAAACTTGGCCTTCTTTCCTTCCTTTGGAAGATGTTTTGGTTCAAGGATCCATGCGTGTGATAATTGGGTTGAGTGTTCTCCAAAGAATGTCTTGAAATGAAAAGCAAAACAAAATTAACTCCTAACCTATTAACTACTAACTTTTAATTTCATGCTTTTACTTTAATGCAATTTACTTTTAGCACTTTATTTCATTTGCCATTGTTCATATCATTCTAATTGTTTATGTTAATGTAATTTTCACTTTGTCCATTTGGACCATATTGTGTGATATATTTTGTTTGTGTTACTTTGCTTGTTTGTGTGGCCTTTGACCATTAATGTACATAATAATAACGAAAACCTTAAAAAACTTTTGAGTGGACTGTTGGCTTGATCTTGGACAAATGGACTTAGAATCTAGGAAACCTCCCTAAGCTAAAGGACTAGGCCAATGCCAACTTGTTGAAGAACCAAGTGCTTGAAATTTGAAATTCATCTGATACATCTTTGAAGATCTCTGTAAGATTCATCTGCAACATGATCATGGTGTAGCTGTTATTTTGAACCTGTGACTTGTGGAATTCATCTGTTACATGGGCTATTTTGGAGAAGATCATGGAATGGATAAGCTTGGATGAGGCCATCTTTATTTGATGCCTTGCTCTTCAAGATAATATAATTGTGCATTTTTGTGTTGCTTGATTCTAAAAGTCCAAGGGAATTCTGGGTTTCTATTGACATATTTTGTCTATTGGATTGCTACCCATTTGTCAGATCTTTTCAACTCTAAATTTTTAATTTTGTACACAGGATAGTCTCTTCATATTCTCCCCATTTCTTTAATTTCAAAATCTCTCCCTCCATTTTTCAAAATCTTCTTTGTGTGAAATACTTTTGTTCTAAACTTAGACCATTTTTTGCAAAAAAGGATAGAAACTTTGGCCTTATGCCATTGCATTTTCAAACTTCTTTTCTTAAATCAAACTTGTAAATAGACTTAACCATATTTGACTTAAACTTTCAAAAAAAAAGAATTAACCCATTCAGACCATTTTTAGGCCTTTGTGCCTTTCAAACTTAAATTTTGTTAAAATCAACACACTCATTTTGAAATTTGTATCACGAACTACGAGGTTTTGATCCCTCATGTTTATGTTGGTACGTAGGCACAAGATCGAAGGTCTTGTCAAACACAAAAATATAATTAATGAATTCTTTTCTCATCCCCCCATTCTATTTGTCTGTAAACATCACTTTGTATAAAATACATATGCACACAAAATGGGCTCCCTAGGAGTACCTAGGACACTTTGGGTGCTAACACCTTCCCTCTGTGTAATCAACCCCCTTACCTATGATCTCTGACTTTTATTAGTTTTTATTTGAAAACTTCTTACTTTTTGGATTTTGTTTGTACTTTTTCCCTTTTCCCTTGGAAACAATAAAAGCACGGTGGCGACTCTTGTTAATTAATCTCTAGTTTGTCAATAGCTTGATGATCATGAATTCCCCGCTACACTGGCACTGTCCAATCCCATATACCAACGAAGTGCAGCGCCGGTCAGACTATCTTGGAAGTAATGGATAAGCAATTGATCATTGTCGGTCTGAGTAGACATCTTGCGGGCGTACATCACAAGATGACTGAGCGGACAAGAGTTCCCCTTATACTTTTCAAAGTCATGCACTTTGAACTTCACCGAGATCTTGACGTTGGGCACTAAGCATAACTCAGCAGCACTCTTTCCAAACAGATATTTACCTCTCAGTGTCTTCAATTCCTTACGCAACTCAAGAAACTGATCTTTCATCTCGTCCATCTTCTCATTGACAGCCGGACCCTCAGACGGCTTGGAATGATAGATGGTGTCCTCTATGTGAGGCAAAGTGTGCATAACGGGAGGTGGCATGGGCATGATTGGGCTAGATGTCAGCATGGAAGCAAAAGTAGGCGCAAAGCCTTCAGGCACAAAGTTGGGCGGCATTCCCCACGGGAATCCGGAAGGCATATTCGGCGCGAAGTGGGCGGTAGTAGCAGGCATGGTAGAGGTAGTCACCTCTAAAGTAACAGTCCTCGCGGGAGGAGTTGCAGGCGTTGGAGAAGCTTGATTCTGAGCAGCAAGAACTGACTCTATCATGGCATTCAGATGGCCGATCTCATCCTTCAGATCTCTATTCTCTTGCTCTAAGTGCTCCATGATTTTCAGATGATTGGCTCGGGTTTGTACTGGTGAGTCAGCTTGGCTAAAGCATAGAAGAAACACCAATCAGACATCTGGCGAAAACCTGTTTATGCAAATGATGCATGAAATGCAATGCTTGATTATTATTATCTTTTTACTTTCAAGGAACTTACTATATCATTTGCAAATATATATATATATATATATATATATATATATATATATATATATATATATATAAATGGAAATTGAAATAATTTGATATGACCAAAAAAATCTCTTTTAACTTATATAAACTAGAAGGATTGCACTGAGTACAATTTCAGAAACCAGATGAAAAATACAAGAGGAAAAGAGACTAGTTATCCTAAGGATCCCTAACAACAATGTCAGAAGATCTGGTTATAGACGCGTACTTCCTTCGAATGCGACGGATCTCGGTCTCAAAAGAAGTCTTCATCTGAGTCTTCTCGAGGACAAGCTGATCAAGAATCTTCTTCCAAGCAACGGAAGGTTGAGGCATGCTAGAAGATGGAACCTCTGGCTCTCTCTGTCTCTTCGTCACTCGGTCTTCAAGTAACTCAATTAGTGCATCTTTGTCCTTAGACTCTAATTGCAACTCTTCATGCTTCTTGCTCAACCACAACCATAGACATAGGTATTTCACAAGGATAAGGCATCTTCAACTCCAAAGCTCTCTTCTTCACCCAAAGAGTGTAAGCTTCCAAAGCTACACAATTTCGCGGACCAAGCTCGGATCTTCCTTTCCTATGCACATTATGCCAAGCATGCACAATCTTATGATTCAAATGTTGGGGATCTTTACCCTCTTGATAGAAAAGACCTTCTAACAACATGTTATTAGGTTTGTCTCTCAAGGGGAACCCAAGTTGACGACGAGCCAGAGCAGGGTTGTAGTTAATTCCTCTTTGCGTACCAATGAGAGGCACATTAGAGAATTCACCACAACTATCAATATCTCCAAACTGCTCAAAGACAGATCATACCAAAATATATCATCATTAGTGAGATACATAAGTCTCTGAGACCACCTTAGACATTGTTTGTTCTCCACAAAAGCAGGTGTCTGAGGCAAGTGCGAAATAAACCACTTGTACAAAAGAGGAATGCAACAGACAATCGTTCCACCACCTTTAGAATTCCTTAGATGCAAAGAGAAATACATATCACCCAACAAAGTAGGCACAGATTCCCAATCAAGAAAAGTCTAATGGCGTTAACATCAACAAAACCGTCAAGGTTAGGGAACAAAGCTAATCCATAGATGAGCAACACAAAGATAGCTTCAAAAGCATCCACACTACCGGCTTGAGAAAAAGCAGTAGCTTCCTTGATGAGGAAATCAGATGGCAACCCAAACAATCCTTCTTTCTTCACCCAATGAGCCTCTATCTCAGACTTCTTCAAGTGAAGAGCTTCAGCAATAAGATTAGATCGGGGAATCTCCTCCAATCCATTAAAAGGCACTCTACTAGAAACAGGTATACCCAAGAGATGAGAATACTCCTCCAATGTAGGCACAAGCTGAAAATCTGGGAAAGTGAAACAACGGTAGAGGGGATCATAGAACTGCACTAGCACACTCAAAAGTCCTTCAACCACATCAGCAGATAAGATAGACAGAAGCTTCCTATGACGTTGTTTGAAGTCCAAGGTATCTAATACAAAAGATGCTAGCTTCCTTAACTCTTTCAAATCTGGACATCTGAAATTGTACTTCTTAGTGTTCCTTCGTCCATAATCCATGGTCTGAAAATATTTGCAAATGATACCTCAGTTCCTTGAAATTTTCGTGTGATGAATGTTATGATGCACATGAATGCATGAATGCGAAAATCACAAATAAGGGATCACACACAAGGCAAACAAAGGTCAAGGGATGAATCAAGTCATTGTCAAGATCAATCATCCATTTTGGTGGATTATGGTTTACACCTTATCAACACCCAAGTTCCATTGATATTTACAAGACTTGATTGGATCAACCAAGAATCGAGGGTTTATTGTAAGTCACGAGCATGGAGTTTGGGTAAGAACCATTCCAAAGGAGTGAACTAAGGATAAAAACTTGTAGATCATGTTCTAAAAAGTTCCTAGAGTCTTAATTCCATCTATCAGATATTATAGGTTAAGATGACTGACTCATCGACCCGTAATATTCTCAAGAGAAACTCGTCTGAGTGTAGTATCGCGTAACAATTGTTATCAAGTCTACACTTGAACAGTTTCCACACTACGTCCTAAATAGGCCAAGAGGGGGTAAATGTTCTACGGTCCTCAGCTTCTCAGA
The DNA here is from genome assembly GCF_024323335.1 of Lathyrus oleraceus. Lineage (NCBI taxonomy): Eukaryota > Viridiplantae > Streptophyta > Magnoliopsida > Fabales > Fabaceae > Lathyrus > Lathyrus oleraceus. The sequence continues at coordinate 438,731,578 of NC_066584.1, read as the reverse complement.
CCCAAATTAGAGATAGTAATGCCTAACCACAAATACTTGTGTGACATTTCCAAATCCAAAAGAGTCTCCACTGAGCAGATGGGACTCAAGCCAACTTGTTAAGGACTACTCCACACAAGTCGAACATGACTATGCCATCCTCCTATCTTAATTGCACTCAAGTTCGGGTTAGAACTTATCTCACCACTCAGAAATCACGAAGCACAACAAGCAGATTATACCCCACATACATATATACAAACATCACAATATACAAATATATACACACACAAAAGTAGGCTAAACCCACTGGAGACTACTCCCCAGCAGAGTCGCCACTTAATTTTTGTAGCGGGAAATTCATGATCATCAAGCTATGGATAAGCTAGAGATCAAATAACAAGAGTCGCCACCGCGGTTTTATTGTTTCCAAGGGAAAAGAGAAAAAGTACGAACAAAACCCAAAAGTAAGAAGTTTTCACAGAGGGAAGGTGTTAGCACCCAAAGTGTCATAGGTGCTCCTAGGGAGCCCTTTTTGTGTGCATATGTACTTGGTATAAAGTGATGTTTACAAACAAATAGAATGGGGGGATGTGAAAAGAATTCATTAATTATATTTTTGTGTTTGACAAGACCTTCGGTCTTGTGCCTACGTACCAACATAAAAATGAGAGATCAAAACCTCGTAGTTCGTGATACAAATTTCAAAGTGGATGTATTGTTTTTAACAAAAAAATTAAGTTTGAATGGAACAAAGGCCTAAAAATGGTTTGAATGAGTTAGTTCTTTTTGGATTTTTGAAAGTTTAAGTCGAGTATAGTTAAGTTTATTTACAAGTTTGATTTAGAAAAGAAGTTTGAAAATGCAATGACATAAGGCCAAAGTTTCTATCTTTTGAAAAAGTGGTCAAAGTTGAGAACAAAATAAGCTCAATCAAAGAAGATTTTAAAAAGGGAGGGAGATATTTTGAAATTAAAGAGATGGGGAGAAGATGAAGAGACTATCCTATGTACAAAATTAAAAAAGTTTAGAGTTGAAAAGATCTGACCAAATGGATAGCAATCCAATAGACAAAAAATGTCAATAGAAACCCAGAATTCCCTTGGACTTTTAGAATCAAGCAACACACAAATGCACAATTATATTATCTTGAAGAGAAAGGCATCAAATAAAGATGGCCACATCCAAGCTTATCCATTCCATGATCTTCCTCAAAGTAGCCCATGTAACAGATGAATTTCACAAGTCACAGGTTCAAAATAACAGCTTCACAACGATCATGTTGCAGATGAACTTAGAGAGATCTTGAATGATGTATCAGATGAAGTTTCAAATTGCAAGATCTTGGTTTCTCAATAAGTTGGCATTGATCAAGTCCTATAGCATAGGAAGGTTGCCTAGATTCTAAGTCCATTTGTCCAAGATCAAGCAAACAGTCCACACAAAAGTTTTTTTTAGGGTTTTTTGTTGTTATTACGTACATTAATGGTCATAGACCACACAAACAAGCAAAGTATACATAAACAAAATATATCACACAATATGGTCCAAATGGACAAAGTGAAAATTGCATTAACATAAACAATTAGAATGATATGAACAATGTCAAATGAAATAAAATGCTTAAAGTAAATTGCATTAAGGTAAATGGCTTGAATTTAAATGTTAGTAGTTAATAGGTTAGAAGTTAGTATTGTTTTGCATTTGCTTTTCATTTTAAGTCATTCTTTGGAGAACACTCAACCCATTTATCACAAGCATGGATCCTTGAACCAAGACATCTTCCAAAGGAAGGAAAAAAGGCCAAGTTTCCACACAATACCATGAAAGAGGGGAGACTTACAATCTCACTAACTAGAATGTTTATGCCTTTTATGTCACAAATTTAGCGCTATATTAAGCAATCGTAATTGGACTTATGTAGAAGTCACAACTATTTGAGGTCGGGCAATAGAACTTTGTTGTTAATGCATGTTAGAAACATAGTATAATAGACTATGCTCATGAAACATACCACACACAAAAAGAATATGCAAAAGGTGTGGCATAATCTCATCCATACGCATGTTAATTTTTCAATCAACTAGCCTTAGGATTTTGAGATATCATAGACCAAATGGAATGAATGAATGAAGAAGGGGAATAAGATGAAGTGGGAGGGGGATGGATCAAAACACAAATTCGTCAAAGGAGGACTTTTACCAAATTAATATCATCCATTCATTTTGGAAGATGGAATGTACATTCCATCAATCCCCTAAATCCAATGATATTAATTTGACAAAGTCAAATCAACCTTAACCAAGGCCCAACAACAATAGTCAAACACCAACAAGTCATCACAATTGGTCAACAAAATTATTTGGCAATTAATCAAATTAAAAAATACTAAAATAAGGCATTTAAACTAAATATGGTTTGTCCAATTCCTAAAACCTCATCAAAACACCAAAGAAATGGCCATCAGATTTATCATAGGTCAAACAAGTTCAAAGGACCTTGGAGAAAAAAATTCATAATTTTTGGACATTCAAAAGTATTTTAAACAATTAAAAACAAATGCAAAATCAATTAAATCATGAAAAATATTAATAATGATCCAAAAAATAATTTTAATTCAGAATATGAAAGAGGAATTTTTTTGAAACTTTTTGGTGAAAGTCTAATATTTTTTGGATCAATATTAAAATTAATATGAATTAATGAAAATAAAAGGAATTAAAATAAAAAACAGAAAATCAAAAAAACGTGGACCACTTGATCTGCCTCATTAATTGAGGTGGCAGATCAAGTGGTTGAGCGTGCGCGGTTCACCATGCACTTGAGTCAATTATCCACACACGTTGTAATCAACATGTACGCTCGTGATTAAAATATTTCAGCTAGATCCTATGGTTGTGAGAGATGCCAACACATCGTCGGAGCTGTAGCTCCGATCTTTTTCTTCGGTGGACCTCACCAGACTGGTCCACCTTCAACCATTACCATATTCAAAAGAAGGACATGATTTCAAAGGAAAAATGGTGTAGAGCACGAATCTGACCTCAATTTATCCTAACTCCAAGTATATTGAGAGATACATGAAGTTGAAATTTGAGGTACATGAATTGAGTTGCTTCGATTTGGCCTCAAAGCAACTCAATCTTCTTGCCTACATTAGTAGGACTTCAGACAACCAAGGAATCAAGAGAATTTAAGCAAGATTTAGAGAGAATCAAAGAGATTAAAATTTCTGGAAAATACCTTCAATGTAGGTCTGGATTCAGCTGTTCTTGCCTTGGTTTGTGCTTGATCTCAGTCCAAATGCTTGCAGAAGAAGAATTGAATGCTCAAAAGGTCTTGGATCCCGGGAGTTTTGAATCTCAAAACAGTGAGAATTCAAACTCAATTTCAAGTGAAATTCTCAGGATTATCCTTTGGAATGAGAGGGTTAGAGGTTTGGGATCAAAGCTGGCGTGAATGTGTGTGAAATTTTGAGCATATGGAGCTCTATTTATAGCCAATTCAGTTGATATTTGCACACTTGAAATGAACTTCCAAAATTAGCAATAAGTGATGCATGAGTGCATGGGAGTGTGCAGGCCCATGAAATCACTCTATCTGATCCATAATTGAGTGCAAGCAATGCTGAAGTCATGTTGGAAAGCTAGGAAATTATGCATGGATGTTTGAAGTTCAATCTTGCCAAATGATGATACCATGTTCAAGCCATGCGCAGCCTATTCATTTCTTGTCCAAAATGGATGAATTTAGGCTTTTTTGGAAAGGTTAGATCAAGAGGAACAACTTTTATGTTCAACACTTTTCCATTTGGAGCTTGTAACTTGAATAATTTTGAGGTGGAAGTTTGGAAATTTTAACATATTGAAATTTTTCTAAGTGTCAAGCCATATGCTTCAATATTCCACCTTGCTTAACTTTTTATGTGAGCTTCAAATGAGAAACGTGTCTTCATCAAAGTTATAGCTCTCTCAAATACCTTCAAAATGGTCACCAATTTCATGTCATTTGGATTTGAAATGATATAGTTATGTATTTTTGAAGTTTGGAAAAATCACTTGATCAATGGTATAGGTCAAAAGTGACCTATAATGTAACCTCATATTACATGCTCATAAAAGTTGAATTATCTCTCACTCCAAACATAAACGTTGAAGTAGGCATCTTGAATTTGATTGTGAAACTTGGAAATCTTTCATATCATAAAAATTGAGAAAGTTATGGCCTTGGGAAGTTTGACTTTCAAATTAGGATTTAGACAAAATGACCTATAATGTTTCAACATAGAAAATGATTTTCCAAGAAAAACTAGCTCTAGGTCTAAACATGATAGTTGTTTGTAATGTCATTTAGAGTAAGTTTTCTCTTTGAATCATTTTCATATGGTAAAAATTGTAGGAGATATGGTCTAAGGAGTCCCAGTTTTGATCAGATGAATTCATCTAGCCAACCACCATCAACCAACTTGCTAACCTTCAATTATTTTGACTTTATAGGCTCATGGTAGATCATATATGAATAATATGAGGAATTTTGAAATTTCCCTTGAAAATTTTGATTAATTGATGAGATAGCTTGTTGGAGAAGTTACTCAAGATACCCAGTCAAACTAGGGTTTTCAATGCAAATCACCCTCAAACTCTTGAAGAATGCTTGATCAATATAACATGTAGAGATCATTGGGACTCATATATGATGTTTATGACCATCCATGAATCAATCTATGGTTGTGCTCTTTGTCATGAGGGTCTCAAACCCTAGATATGAACTTGATAGATCAATGGAGATCATGCCCTACCTACAAAAGAGTTAAGCAAATGCAAAGACATATTTTTGGTATTTTGGTTAGTGAAATGATGAAATACAAGTATGATACAGTCACATTGTGCTTGGTGATCTCTCCCAAAACAAACCCAATGAAAAAGGTGTAAGGAGGAGGCCAAGGTATGATCCCAATGCTAATGCATATGATGGAATTGCATGAGGGGTCTTAGGGTCAAAATTGGGGTCTTACAGATGGAGAATTGATACTCGATTTTCAAAGAAAATCCTCAAGTTTATCCTTCAATGGTGAGGGTTTGGAGTTGCAGGTTCAAAGCTTGGACATGAGGTCCCTAATTCTGAGCAATGATGGTCTTATTTATATGCCATGAGATTGATTTTTGCACACTTCCAAATTTGGAAAATTTTGAAAATCCTCTTTGCATGGTTGCATGGGTGTGTGCTAGGCCCACGAAATGATGTGATCTGATCTATAATTGAGTGTGCATCATGTTGAATTCATGTTGGAAGGGCATGCAATTGTGTATGAAAAGTGGAAGTGGAAATCATCCAAATGGTCCTTCAACTTACACCCATGCGCAAGTCCTTCATACTTTGGCCAAATGAGGCGATCTTGGAATTTTTGGAAAGGTGAAATCAAGGGGAACAACTTTTATGCTGAACACTTTTTCAGTTGAATCTTGGATTATGATGAATTTTGAGGTGGAAGTTTGGGAAATCAAACATATTTGAAAATTTTCTAAGTCCCAAGTCAAATGTTCATTTCTTCCACCTTGAATAACTTTTTCTATGGGCTTCAAATGAGAAAACTTTCTTCATCAAAGTTGTAGCTATTTCAAACTTATTCAATTTGGTCACAAATTTGACCTCATTTAGATTTGGCATGAAGGAGTTCTATATTTTAGAAGTTGAGGAAAATCACTTGTTCAATGGTCTTGGCCCAAAATGACCTATAATGTTTCCTCTTGTCACATGCATTTGCAAGTTGAATTTTCACTTCCTCTAAACGTAAAAGTTGAAGTAAAAATTTTAAATTTAATCATGCAATTTGAATGGCTTTAATCTCTGTTGATTCTAAGTGTTGGCAGCAATTTTGGTAAAACAAAGAGTGTTCACAAGATATCATGTGTGATGTCTTAACATAAGATATCCTATGTCCCTGCTGGAGTTAAAGAACATATGCAAGCAGGATTGTTTCAGAATGCCACATAAAATAACAAGGCTTCTGATATTAGTTGTACCTGCTAGAGCTTAAATGGAAGACATGTTCATGCAGGACTGTTTCAGATGACATACACAATGTCATGATATCTGATATGGATGTACCTGCTATAAAAAGAAATATGGATTATGCAGGATTTTTTTCCAGATGTCAGACCCGATGTCATGACATCCTGTACACAGTACATTCAGTATGAATGTCTGGTGTTTTGTGATTGCACAATTAATGGCAATCATTGGTTGATTGAAGATATGGCTAGCTGGCGCATTCTTTCAGGGATTTCGACCAGATTTGTTTATTTTCCAGGAAGATCTTTACAGCTGTTATAAAAAGATTTGATTGGAAAATATATTTAGGGTTTTCAAGATGTCCAATGTTTCTATAAAAAGGGACTCAGAAAACCTGTTTGAACACACAACCAAGACTGAGCAAAATTTAGAGAGAGCTAGGGTTTGTGTCTGTAGGTCATTCAAGTCATCCATTGATGATTGAATTGGATTGATTTGTCTTCTTGATCAAAGCTTTGAAGCAAGATCAAGAGTGTGTCTTCTTGATTGAAATTGTGAAGTAAAATCAAGAGTTTGTAATTGAAAAGTATTTTCTTTTCACAAGGGATTGTTGTTTAAGATCACGGGTTTGTGATTGTAAGGGAAGTGAGTGGGTTCTCATATCTAAGAGTGCTTAGGTAGAAATTGCACGGGTAGAGATTAGGTGAGAAAGACTGTAACTTGGTGAAGTGCACGGATAGTCTTTGAACTAATTCTATTATAGTGAATTTCCTTCCTGGCTTGGTAGCCCCCAGACGTAGGTGAGTTGCACCGAACTGGGTTAACAATTGCTTGTGTGATTTGCTTTTCAATTCTGTTTAATTATCCATTGTTTATAACCAGATATCAGTGTTGTGACATTACCTTCGACATCTTATATCTGATACCAGAATTTCAATTGGTATCAGAGCAGGCATCCTGCTCTGGCTCTGGGTGAGATTCTGGGAGAATACTTTCTGGTACAATGGAGAGGGATGGAGGATCTGTTCATAGGCCACCAATTTTGGATGGTCCTAACTATGACTATTGGAAACCAAGAATGGTTGCCTTTTTAAAATCCCTTGATAACAAGGCGTGGAAAGCTGTCTTGACAGGCTGGGTGCATCCTGTTGTTACTAAAGAAGGAGAAGCCACTACTGAGAAAAAGCCTGAAGAACAATGGTCCAAGGAGGAGGATGACCTAGCCCTTGGGAATTCTAAATCTTTGAATGCCATCTTCAATGGAGTGGACAAGAACATCTTCAGATTGGTAAACAATTATGAAATAGCTAAAGATGCTTGGGACATTCTCAAGACCACTCATGAAGGCACATCCAGGGTAAAGATGTCTAGACTACATCTACTCACCTCCAAGTTTGAAAACTTAAGGATGAAAGAAGAAGAGAATATTCATGAATTTCACATGAGTATCCTTGAAATTGCTAATGCCTCGGGAGCCCTGGGAGAAAAGATGACAGATGAAAAACTGGTAAGAAAAATTCTCAGGTCACTCCCCAAGAGATTTGCAATGAAGGTGACTGCCATAGAAGAGTCTTAAGACATCTCCAACATGAGGGTAGATGAGTTAATTGGCTCCCTCCAAACCTTTGAGATGGGATTGATTGAGGGAACTGAAAAGAAAACCAAGAGCATTGCCTTTGTATCCAACACGGAAGAGGAAAACAGTCAAGATTTGGATAAAGAGTGGGCCAATGAAGTTGCAATGCTGGGGAGACAGTTTAACAGACTGTTAAAGAAAATGGATGTCGGATCCAAGGAAAATGTCAAGAACATCCCGTCTGACATCAGTAAATCCAACAATGCTGGAAGAAAAGCAAGAACAGATAAGAAGCCCAAAGAAGGAAAAGAGGTTCAGTGCTATGAATGTGATGGGTATGGACACATCAGGACTGAATATGGAACCTACCTTAAGAAACAGAAGATGAGTCTTGCTGCCACATGGTCTGATGAGAGTGATACCGAAGAGGCTGCAAATCTTGTGACTGCTTTGACAGGAAGATGGGAATCTGATGAAGAGTCAAGTGATGGTGAGGTAACATTTGAGGAATTGGCCTCTACCTACAGAGAGTTGTGTCAGAAAAGTGTTGAGCTGAACAAGCAGTCTTTAAATCAGGAGAAAGGCATATCTCAACTTGAGAATGAGAAGGTAGAATTCTTGGAAACCATCTCCAAATTGAAAACAGAAGTTGTGGCTCTAAAGGTCAAGCTATATGAAGATCAACAAGTTGAGAGCCAGAAGATAGTCCAACTGGAGAAAGAAAAAGCAGAACATGTGGAAACCATCTTCAAGCTAAAGACTGAAGTTGTGCTCTTAAACTCAAAACTAGAAAAGACAACCAAGTATGTAAGGATGCTGAACAGTGGATCTGATTCCTTAGACAAGATTCTTCTAACTGGACAAATCACAGGAGTCAAATATGGATTAGGGTACCATAAAACTAAGGCTGAAAGTAGTTACACTGGCTGCAAACCTCAAGCGAAACCTAAATGCAGCAATAGTAAGAGCAGTTCCAAGATGTCACATCATATGTCACACCGTCAGAAGAAAGAACAGCAGAAAGACAAATACCAAAGATGGAGATGTCATTACTGTGGGAAATTTGGACACTCAAGGTCCTTCTGCTATAAGCTGTATGGTTACCCTACCCCCTTTCATATGTATCATCAGAAGAGTAAACACCAAAGATGGAAATGTCAATACTGTGGGATAGCTGGACACTCTAGGTCTTCCTGTTATAAGCTGTATGGTTATCCTAGCCATTTTCATCAACAGACTCACTATCAACCCAGACCCAAACATCACAGGCCTATCAACAAAAAGCAATGGGTTCCTAAGACTAATGTTACAAGTCTAATGGCTCACAAAGAAGAGTGGTATTTCGATAGTGGATGCTCTAGACACATGACTGGGAACTCAGACTTGATAACTGATCTTCACCCTCATGACTTAAGCTATGTAACCTTTGGTGATGGAGCTAAAGGTGAAATAAAAGGGATAGGCAAGCTTGAGTGTCCTGGAGCTCCTAAACTTGACAATATTCTACTGGTCAAGGGCTTGACTTCAAATCTAATAAGCATCAGTCAGCTAGGGGATCAAGGCCTGAATATCATCTTCACTAAAACTGAATGTCTGATTGTGAACAAAGACAGTGAAGTAATTATGAAAGGAATCAGGACCAATAACAACTGCTACATGTGGAGATCCCAAATGGATAACCCCTCTAAGATGAGTACAGTTGCAAGAAGAATCATCAAGGGAAAGGAAAAGTGTCAGATAAGGGTGCTAATATCTAACCTCAAGGAAGAAAAGGTCATGATGGCCCAAACACCTGAACATATGACTGGTGGTATGAAGTCTGAAGGTAGTGAGAGCTTTGCTGGAACTGAGACACAAGGAACTATGTCAGGTGAAAACAACAATGCTCAACCAGGGTGGATGAAATTACTGAGAATTATCTACAATGTCACACTCGATGCTATGACATTGTACTATGACAACTTGACTGCAAAGGAGTTGTATGATGAAAATGGAAAATTAGGGGCTTGGCTTCTTGAGAAAATATGGCAATTAATGTGGAGTGGAAAAGGCAAGAAAAATATTGTATGCCCAATGAAAAGAAAAAGCCACATTAATAATGAATCATCTCCTAGTATTGGAAATAGCATCTATTTCATTTGCACACTCTGCCTGAACACAATTCTTTCCATCCTCATTAAACTTCTCAAAGAACCTCTGCTAGGGAAAAGAAAGTTTTCTCAAAAGTTCAATAACATGTCTCAACATCCGTCAACATCTAGCTTAAAATCCGTTCATACTAGAACTTCCTCCATGGAATTTTTAGAAGAAGAGTTGACAGACGCAACCCCTCTGCGTATGATACCAGGTGACGTTCCAGGCTCCCCTTCCATGGCTAGAGCTAAGCAAGGCAACACTCCTGAAGAATCGCCTGATAAAGAGGACATGCACTCTACTGATCGCATCATAAGAAACCTAGTTACTAGGATACTGAATGAAGAGCATGGAGTTAAGGACATTTTTACCCCTCTATCCAGAAGGGACCCCTCACCTGAGGTGGAAACCCAAGCTGAGAAAGATGATAACTCATCAAAAACAGAAAAGGAAGTAGCTGCTGAGGGACTATGTTCTCTTGGAAAAAACTTACCTAGTATGTCCCCTGATACTGCTCAGGACATTGAGGAAGAAGGGTCTGAGGAAGAAGATGACACGTTGGTCAATCTTGTGAAAACAAGTGTAGCTAATAGACTGAGAAAAAGGAAGAGTATGGATGAGATAAGGACAGGTATGAAAGAGAAAAGGGTTGTTGGTATAGGTCCCTCCAAGACTTGGAGTAAAGTAGAGGTCAGGAAGATGAAGGAAAGTGAGAGTTCTGAATCTGATGAGTATGTCGAATATGATGTCTCAGACATTCCCCCTGTTAAAAGGAAGCCTGTAAAGAAGTCTCCAAACAAAGTGGCTACTGTTCATCTTGACAATATCTCGTTTCACGTGGAAGGTGGTGCTGCCAAATGGAAGTTTGTGACTCAAAGAAGGGTAGCAGTTGAAAGAGAATTGGGAAAAGAGGCAAGTGAAGTAAAGGAAGTCATGGAGTTAATTAAGACAGTTAGTCTTATGAAAACTGTGACTACTCTACCTCAGTACTATGAGGGGTTAGTCAAAGAATTCATTGTGAACATCCCTGAGGAGATATATGAAAGAAACATCAGGGAGGGCTGCAAAGTTTTTGTAAAAGGTAAGTGTGTGAAACTTTCACCTACTATCATCAACAAGTTCCTAGGAAGAGGAACTAATGGAGGAGTATATCTAGAGACCACGGACAATGAGGTCTGTAGAATTATTACAACTGGCCAAGTTAAGGAATGGCCTAGTAGGAAACACCTATCAGCTAGTAAGCTCACTGTGAAATATGCCATTCTGCATAAGATTGGTTCAGCAAATTGGGTACCTACTAATCACATATCTACCATCTCCATTGCTCTTGGGAGGATCATTCATGCCATTGGAACTAAGATAAACTACAATTTTGGAAAGTTTGTGTTTGATCAAACCATCAAACATGCCTCCACCAATGTTGTAAAGTTGCCTATTGTATTCCCATTTATCATATGTGGCATCATCCTGAGTCAACAACCAGGAATCCTGAGTACAAGTGATATTCCAAGCAGGAGAAAGACCCATCTATCAATTCACTATAAGCTTTTTGAGGGTAGTCATGTCAATGATGTTGTTATGACATCTGCCAGAAGGGAACCTGCATCTCAAGGGAGCCTAATTAATCAATTGAAAGATACCTGCAAGGAATTAGAGGAAGGTATGAAGGTGGCCAAGGCAAGAAAAGAAGCTCTGGAAGCCCTTATCTGTAGCCTTGAAAAGGAGGAGTTAGAAAAGACTGGAAAGGATTCAGATGAAAAACCATAATCCAGTGGCAGCTCTAGAAGCTCTGAGGGTTCTGAAGATGAAGATGAAGGTGAAGAAGATACTTCTTCTTCTGATTAAATGTCCCTGGATGTATTGAAGACTTGGAGGGGTGCTGGAAGGTGTGTTGGAAGCTGGGCTGCTGTTTGGAAGGCTGTTGTCTTGTTTGTTTTTTGTATTTTGTGGCAGTCCTCTTGATGCCTATTATGTAATATTTAGGGCTCTTAATGAGTTCCTTGGATTTGTTCATTGTCTCAGCTTTTTGCTGTGTATAATGATGGTGTGTACTTCCTGAATATTTTGTTTTAACATGCTTAATGTTATAACATCAGTTTTAAACTTTCTCTGCTAGACTAATAGACATTTATTTTGTCTGATTGGTCACCTTTGGTCAATTTTGACTAAAAAGGGGGAGAAGTGCTTGATATGGAAGTTGTATGTGGCTGATCAGAAGGACAGCTATTATTGAAAGAGGTGCACAGGTGTTGTTGTTATAGCAGATGTCAGTGTGACATTCTGGCTGGTACAGGTGCTGGAGTGACAGTAGCTGTTTTTGGTGAATGCACAGATTTAGGGGGAGAAGAAGTACCCTTGTGCATTGTGCATTTGTGTGTCTTACTAGTTGCATCCATAACTAGTAATTTTGTTGATTGTTGCACAGATTTAGGGGGAGGAGAAGTACCCTTGTGCATATGTGTATTACTAGTAGCCATAGCTAGTAATTGGTTTTGCTTCTGCTGCTGATTAAACTGATGTTATATGGTTTAAACTGCTGATAGTTTGCCTTGTGAACAAAAAGGACAGATATATGTTTTAGCCAAAATTTGCCAAAGGGGGAGTTTGTTGATTCTAAGTGTTGGCAGCAATTTTGGTAAAACAAAGAGTGTTCACAAGATATCATGTGTGATGTCTTAACATAAGATATCCTATGTACCTGCTGGAGTTAAAGAACATATGCAAGCAGGATTGTTTCAGAATGCCACATAAAATAACAAGGCTTCTGATATTAGTTGTACCTGCTGGAGCTTAAATGGAAGACATGTTCATGCAGGATTGTTTCAGATGACATACACAATGTCATGATATCTGATATGGTTGTACCTGCTATAAAAAGAAATATGGATTATGCAGGATTTTTTTCCAGATGTCAGACCCGATGTCATGACATCCTGTACACAGTACATTCAGTATGAATGTCTGGTGTTTTGTGATTGCACAATTAATGGCAATCATTGGTTGATTGAAGATATGGCTAGTTGGCGCATTCTTTCAGGGATTTCGACCAGATTTGTTTATTTTCCAGGAAGATCTTTACAGCTGTTATAAAAAGATTTGATTGGAAAATATATTTACGGTTTTCAAGATGTCCAATGTTTCTATAAAAAGGGACTCAGAAAACCTGTTTGAACACACAACCAAGACTGAGCGAAATTTAGAGAGAGAGCTAGGGTTTGTGTCTGTAGGTCATTCAAGTCATCCATTGATGATTGAATTGGATTGATTTGTCTTCTTGATCAAAGCTTTGAAGCAAGATCAAGAGTGTTTCTTCTTGATTGAAACTGTGAAGTAAAATCAAGAGTTTGTAATTGAAAAGTATTTTCTTTTCACAAGGGATTGTTGTTTAAGATCACGGGTTTGTGATTGTAAGGGAAGTGAGTGGGTTCTCATATCTAAGAGTGCTTAGGTAGAAATTGCACGGGTAGAGATTAGGTGAGAAAGACTGTAACTTGGTGAAGTGTACGGATAGTCTTTGAACTAATTCTATTATAGTGAATTTCCTTCCTGGCTTGGTAGCCCCCAGACGTAGGTGAGTTGCACCGAACTGGGTTAACAACTGCTTGTGTGATTTGCTTTTCAATTCTATTTAATTATCTATCGTTTATAACCAGATATCAGTGTCGTGACATTACCTTCGACATCTTATATCTGATACCAGAATTTCAATCTCATAAAAATTGAGCAAGTTATGGTCTTGGGAAGTTGACCTCCAAACTAGGGTTCAGACAAAATGATCTATAATCTTTCACCATAAAAAATGACCTTACAAGAAAAAATAGCTCTTGACTTAAACATGAAAGTTGTTTGGAATGTCATTTTGAGTAACGTTTCTCTTGGAATAATTTTCATATGAAAAAATTGTAGGAGATAGACTCTAGGGAACCCCAATTTTGACCAGTTGACTTTCTCTGGTCAACCACCATGAACCATCTTGATAGCTTGACATTCTCTTGACTTTTAGGAGTCATGTAGGATCATATATGTGAAGACATGACTTCTCAAATGTTTTGATGACGACAAACTTCTCTACAAGTCTAATATTGATTAACAAAAAGGATTGATCAAGATTCAAGCTCATGATGGAAGTTTTCAACTAAATGATCAAGTCTCGATGAAACTCATGAAGATTCGTATTTCAAATGAATAGGTATAACACTTGACCTTTAGATGATTATACAAGTGTTTAAAACATGTCTCATTCATGCCATAATCATTGGAAGTAATTTTATGCATCAAAGAAATCATAACACTTTATTTTTTAAGATATTTTTCAAATCTGGAATGAAGTAATCGATTATCCATTTTAAGGTAATGATTACTCTGTGAAAAATTCAAATATTTTTGCACGTTGCAGGCAAGTAACCAATTACCCATATTAAGGTAATCGATTACCATTGAACCAAAGGCAAAAATCAGTACATCTCTTCATGGAAACTTTTCTATTTTCTTTACCATGAACCATGGCATCCTTTGGGTAATTGCATCCATTTGAGGAGGTGTTTAGACAACATATATACATCATTTTTTCAGTTTTTAAATCCACCTCCTTGCAAAAATTTCAAATCAATTACTCATATTCTTTCAAACATTTTTTTAAGTGTTCTTCCAAATTTTCTTAAGAGTGAAACCTTGCATAAACCTTCTTTTTAAGCATCATAGTTTCATTCCATACAAAGAACACTTGTATAATTATTGTGAGAATTAAGTGTTACAAAGGAGAAGATCAATTGATAAATTTATATACTTCAAATTTTCAACTATTTCATCTTCTACAAAAATTCAGAATTGTATCTCTTGATTACAACTTATTTTTAGGATTGTTAAGAATAAGTTTGTAAGGTTTTATCCTTGCTATCCGGTGTGTGGATGCAAGAGGTCCTTTTGTGAGAATTTGAGTCTCGATTGGACTTTAAACATTGTAAATCCAAGAGGATTGTTCTTGGTGTGTTAGAATTAGATAGAAAGGCCTTAAGGTGTCTTGTCTAGGAATCTAACATTATAATGAATTCTCTTTCGTGTTGAAAGGGGAGTGGAGTACTCTCGATCTGTGAGGGGAACCACTATACATCATGGTGTTCTTTACTTTCCGCACTTTACCGCTTTTCATCACATAAGCATCTCAAGAAAGTAAAAATCAATAAACCGTAAAAAATCAGGAAAATCGTCTAGTTGCCTCATTCACCTCCCTCTAAGGCACTCCTTAAACTTACAATTGGCATCAGAGCAGGTTATAGGTAACCTGATCCTAAAAGATCCGCATGGCTTCCGCAAGCACGAATCCGGTTTTCAAAGACGGTGGAAGTAGTAACAAACCACCACTTTCCTCTGGAGAATATTTTGATTTTTGGAAGATCCGCATGAAGGCACATCTAGAAGCCCAAGGAGAAGGCATATGGGAAGCCGTTGAAGATGGTCCGCATAATCCTATGAGTGTGGTCAATGGCATTGGTACTCCAAAGATAAAGAGTTTGTATGATGAAGATGATAAGAAAAAAATCTTAAATGAAAAGAAAGCAATAAACATTCTTCAAAGTGCTTTAAGCATGGACGAGTTCTTCCGTATATCTCAATGCAAATCGGCGAAACAAATATGGGACACCTTAGTGGAGACACATGAAGGCACCACCGAAGTAAAGAGATTAAGGTTGAATACATTAAGTCAAGAATATGAGATGTTTAGAATGCTGCCCGGAGAATCCATTGTGGCGCTACAAAAGAGATTTGTTCACTTGACTAACCACTTGATTGCTCTCGGAAAAACATTTACAAATGACGATCTCAATCTTAAAGTACTAAGATCATTGACTCGAGAATGGAAATCGAAGGTGACGGCTATCTCTGAAAAGAAAAGTCTTTCAACAATGACGTCCGCATCACTCTTTGGCAAACTTCAAGAATATGAGTTAGAACTTGGTAGGCTTGAGAAACATGAAAGTCAAGAAAAGAAATCTAAAGGAATTGCATTGAAGGTAGACTCAAAAGAAGATAAAGACGATGACGCATTGGAGGAAGATGAGAATTTCATGCTCCTTGTTAAAAGGCTTGGTAAGTTCTTTAACAAAAATTATAAATCCTTTAACGCTAAAAAGAATAGACATTTCAGGAAAAAGGAGACCACCACATCTACGCAAGATATAACATGCTACGAATGTGGAAAGCAAGGCCCCATAAAGCCGGAATATCCTAAACTTTCAAAGAAAGGCGGATTCAAGAGCAAGAAGGATTTTAAGAACAAAAAGGCATATGTTGCATGGGAGGACAATGAAATTAGTTCTTCATCCGGATCGGATAGCGAGGAATATGCAAACTTGGCGCTAATGGCTTCTCATCATTCTGATGATGAAGAAGAGGTTAGTAATGATTTTTCTCTTTTTGATGATGATGCACAAGGTGCAATTAATGAGTTGTTAAATGAATGCAAAATTCTTTATAAAACTATATCATCTCAAAAGAAACAAATTTCTTCCTTGGAAGAAAAGATTGAAATTTTTGAAAAAGATTTTGAAAATGAAAAACAAAAGATGATTAGTGAAAAGAAGAATTTTGTATGTCTAAAGTGTGAGTCTCTCTCTTTCTAAATTTTCCAACTTAAAAGAGTCCTTGAAAGGTATGAAAAAGGACAAATTGGTTTGGAATGGGTTCTTAGCCAACAAAGGTACTCAAATGACAAAAGTGGACTTGGTTACTCCAAATTTTCTAAACCAAGTTCAAATAAAACTATCTTTGTTAGGCCTAAGGATCAATCTCCAAAAGAAAGAGTCAACACACCAAAAGTTGTGCATCAACATCCTAAAAAGAAAAGGTTTACAAAGAAAAAGTCTTATGTTCCTAGATATAAAAGCAATTTTGAACCAACTTGTTTTTATTGTGGTATTATTGGCCATACACCTAATGCTTGCTATGTTAGAAACTTTAGTGTAGCAAAGGGCCATTATGAATGGGTTGAGAAAGGTACTAATTATGAAGGACCCAAAGCAATTTGGGTACCTAACAAAACTTAATTTTGTTTTGTAGGTATGCTTGAAGGCCACATCAAATCTTTGGTATTTGGATAGTGGGTGCTCTAAGCATATGACTGGTGATGTGCACAAATTTTCATATCTAATGCTTAAGGCCAAGGGTTATGTTACTTATGGAGATAACAACAAAGGAAGAATTCTTGGCATAGGCAAAGTAGGTGCAGCAAATTTCATATCCATCGAAGATATGCTATATGTCGAAGGACTAAGGCACAACCTCTTAAGCATAAGCCAACTTTGTGACAAAGGATTCAAAATAAGGTTCACAAAAGATGAATGTTTAATTGAAGACGAAGTCACACAAGAGGTAATGCTTATAGGTAAGCGAATTAATAATATTTTCATGATTTCCCTTGATGATGTTTCTTTGAAGGTTAAGTGTCTTGTGGCAAATAACAACGACTCGTGGTTATGGCATAAGAGATTTGCTCACATTCACATGGAGCACTTGAATAAGTTAGTAAAACATGACCTTGTCATTGGATTGCCAAAGATAAAATTCATCAAAGATAGACTTTGTGATGGTTGTCAAAAGGGGAAGCAAACCAAATCAACATTCACATCCAAGAATTTGGTGTCCACTTCTAGGCCACTACAATTGTTACATATGGACTTATTTGGTCCATCAAGAACAAGAAGCTTCGGAGGTAACTTATATGCTTTAGTTATTGTTAATGATTATTCTAGATATACTTGGACATTCTTTTTAGTGCAGAAAAGTGATGCATTCAAAGTGTTCAAGAAGTATGCAAAGCAAATTCAAAATGAGAAATCATTAACAATTGCCTCCATAAGAAGCGATCATGGTGGAGAATTCCAGAATACTTCTTTTGAAGACTTTTGTGAGGATCAAGGAATATTTCACAACTTCCCGGCTCCAAGGACTCCTCAAAAAAATGGAGTAGTTGAAAGAAAGAATAGGTCATTGGTGGAACTTGCAAGAACAATGCTTAGCGACTAAAATCTTCCTAAGTATTTTTGGGCGGATGCGGTTAGCACGGCATGTTTTGTAAGTAATAGAGTTAACATAAGACCTATCCTAAAGAAGACTCCATATGAACTCTTCAAAGGAAGGAAACCCAACATTGCTTTATTTCATATCTTTGGATGCAAGTGCTTTGTCCTTAACAATCACAAAGACAACCTTGGTAAGTTCGACGAAAAATCGGATGAAGGTATTTTTCTTGGTTATTCTCTTATAAGTAAAGCATATAGAATTTATAATAAAAGAACTTTAAATATAGAAGAATCCATGCATGTTAATTTTGACGAATCTAACCCCTCGAAAGAGAAAATTGTTGTTTGTGATGATGATGATGATTTTGTAGAAATTCCTAAAGAAGATACTTCAAACAAGAATCAAGAAGAACCGATTCAACAAGAGTCAAATGAAAATGATCTACCTAAGGAATGGAGGACTCATAAAGATCATCCTATTGACAAAGTAATTTGTGACATTAGGCAAGGTGTTGCTACAAGATTGAATCTCAAGGATGCATGCTTAAACATGGCATTCGTTTTGCAAATAGAACCCTCTAAAATTGATGAAGCTCTAGGAGATGATCATTGGATTGTTGCTATGCAAGAAAAGTTAAACCAATTCGAGAGAAATCAAGTTTGGGAACTTGTTTCTAGACCAAGTGGTAAGCACATCATTGGAACAAGATGGGTGTTTAAGAACAAACTTGATGAGAATGGAATAATTGTTCGAAACAAAGCAAGATTGGTCGCTCAAGGGTATAATCAAGAAGAAGGAATCTACTTTGAAGAAACTTTCGCACCGGTTGCAAGGTTAGAAGCTATTCGTTTATTACTTGCTTACGCATGTTCAATGAATTTTCAGTTATTTCAAATGGATGTCAAAAGCGCCTTCTTGAACGGCTACATCAACGAAGAAGTCTATGTCAAACAACCCCCTGGCTTTGAAGACTTCAAGCATCTTTCACATGTATACAAATTGAAGAAAGCGCTCTATGGATTAAAACAAGCACCAAGGGCATGGTATGATCGTCTAAGTAATTTTCTATGTGAAAAAGGTTTTGAAAAAGGCAAAGTAGACAAGAATTTATTTATCAAGAAGATAAAAGGGAACACCTTACTTCTTCAAGTCTATGTAGACGACATAATCTTCGGTTCAACCAACAAAGAACTATGTGAAGAATTTGCGTTGATAATGCAAGGTGAATTTGAAATGTCTATGATGGGAAAGATGAACTACTTCCTTGGATTGCAAATCAAGCAACTAAAATACGGAATATTTATCAACCAATCAAAGTATTGCAAAGAGTTGTTAAAGATATTTGAAATGGATTGTTGTAAGGCAATGTCAACACCAATGGGCTCCAGAACCTATGTTGATCAAGACGAATCGGGTGTGTCAATTGATATTACGAAGTATCGAGGTATGATTGGTTCTTTATTATATTTGATGGCAAGCCGTCCTGACATAATGTTTAGCGTGTGTTTATGTGCTCGCTTCCAAGCAAATTCAAAGGAGTCACATCTCACGGCGATCAAAAGAATCATGAAGCATCTCAAAGGAACAACCAACGTTGGCTTATGGTATCCTAAAGGTAGTGTTTGTAAGTTAATTGGTTATTCTAATGCGGATTATGCAGGTTGTAAAACAGATAGAAAAAGTACTAGTGGAACATGTCACATCCTTGGTAATGCATTAGTCTCATGGTCATGTAAGAAACAAGCATGTGTTGCTCTTAGCACGGCTGAAGCAGAATACATAGCAGTGGGTAGTTGTTGTGCACAGAATCTTTGGCTAAAGCAACAATTAAGTGACTATGGAATCGATCTTGGATGCGTACCACTCCGATGCGACAACACAAGTGCGATTAATATTACAAAGAATCCTGTCATGCACTCAAGGACCAAACACATAGACATTCAACACCATTTCCTTCATGATCATGTGCTTAAAGGCGATGTCGAAGTTACATTTGTCGATACTCATAATCAACTAGCGGACATTTTCACAAAACCACTCGCAAAAGAACCATTTTATAAGATTCGAATAGAACTTGGCATTTTGGATGAAGGTTGTAGCGGGGTATTCGTTACCATTAGAGATATTGACCAAATCCAAGGTAAATCATACAAGTCGAGTCGCCACCGCACTTCTATTTATCCAAATGAATGGTTAGAAAGCGACCAAAAACCTAATAGTTTTAACAAAACTAGTAAAAAAAATAGAGATCTGGGTAAGGGGGTTGGTTATGCAATGGGAAGGTGTTAGGCACCCAAAACATCCTAGGTACTCCTAGGGAGCCCTTTTCACACTTGTTGTAAAGGTTGTTGTTTTTTGTGAAAAATTTGTTTGTGCAAACATGATTGAAGAGATGAGAAGAGAATATACAAGTTATTTACATTTTGTGTTTGGATGGATAAACCCATTGTCTACGTACCATCTTATAAAAAAGATTAGGATCAAAACCTCGTAGTTCGGGGTAGAAATCTCAAAACAAGTTGGTGAATTGATTGGTCCAAAAGCCTTAAGGTCTTTTGTTATCAAAGGGAGAAAACTCAACCAAACCACAAATCCACCATGTGAGGATAGCTTCAACATGCTAGTGAGGGGTTAACCCTATAATAAACATGGAAGACTCATTGTCCATCACTAAGGATATAGGTGAGTATTATATCTACCACAAAGATAACTCAAACCTAATAGCTAAAGGTTATGGAAAATTTGATTAAGAAAGTGGCCATTGGAACCACAAAAAGAAATTTGAATGGGTTATATTTACCAATTAGAAGTATATACAAAAATGGTCAAAGTTGACATAAAGATTCAATTCAAAATAAGTATTGTGAAAAGAAAGTTTTAAAATCAAAAGCATAAGGCTTAGGTTTCTAATGTTTAAAACAAAGGTTAAATGTTTGCACAAAGAGTTTTTACTTGGGTTAGAGTGGAGAGAAGAAGAAGAAGGGCTAAGTCCTAAGTAAAACAAAAAGAGAAGAGATGAAGAAACAAAATCACAATGGAGTCCCTCTCTTGAGATCATATTGATGATCCAAGTAGCTCCCATCCTTTGGAATAAGCAAGCACAAAGCATAAGCAATCAAACAAGTCTCATAAAAGATCCTCAATGTATCTTGTATCTTCCATTTTGGATGAACATGGTAATGGTCCTTCAATTGAGCTCATAGCATCCCTAGCACAAAAGCACACACATCAAAAGTTCCATGAAGTAAAACAAGAATGGACAAGAGTGAGTTTAGAGACTTGGTTCCTTTAATCCATCTTCATCATTAAGATCCTTTTACTCCAATTTTGCACAAGGAATGTCCTAGAATCTAAGTCCAATTCTCCATTTCTTTGCATAGGGAAAGTCCTAGAAACTAAGTCCGTTTCTTTGCATTTGGTCCACAACAATCAAAACAAAAACACAAGCACAATAATATATACACAATTATGTGCTCAAGTGAGCAAAAGGAAAATAGCATTAACATAAACATGTGCTCAAGTGAGCAAAGGGAAAAAGCAAATGGATAATATGTGCAAGAATAGTAAATTGCATAAAAGTAAAGTGCATAAAGTAAATGTTAATTGTCAATAGTTAGTGTTAGTAGTTAGTGTGCCATAAGGCAAATTTAGCGCTATGTTAAGCAATCGTAATTGGACTTATGTAGAAGTCACAACTATCTGAGGCCGGTCAATAATAATATAGGCAACAACACAAGTTAGGAGTCTTGATTAGTGAACCAAGTCCCAAAAACTTGTCATGCCAAAAAGAAAATGAGAATTGATTTTGTATTGGTTTAAGCCTTTTGCATGATTTAGAAGACAACCTATCCTTAATGCAAAGCCATTCACTTGATCAATTGATCAAGATGAATTAGATTTGAATCAAGGAAGATTAAATCTCCCTAACCAATGCTAACTTATCAACCTTCAACTCATTGATCAAGAAGAAAAGAAGGAGAAGAAGAAGAAGGAGAAGATGGATAAGAGAAATGGAAATGACAAAATTAAAGTGCATTAAATGAAATACAATGTATCAATCCTCATATGTTGACCAATAACATTGAAAGTCAAGGTCAAACAATAAAAAGCAGAAGTGAGATGAAGATTGGGAGTCAAGAAATGATTAAACTATTTTTGGCATTTTTTAATATTTAAACTTAAACTTGAATTTAAAATAATGGAAAGGTCAAACTTCAAAATTACTTCAAATCAACCTTGAAAGGTCCAAGTAATTTATCCCAAGTTCAACAAGGTCAAACAAAGTTTGACAAAAAATTTCAGCATTTTTAAAAGTCAGAAACTATTTTTAATCAATTAAAAATAAATAAAAATAACCTAATTGAATTAAAATCTCAAATAAATCTCAAATCAATTTGAAAATTGATGAGAATATTTTTCATAGATCCATCATCATTCAAATAGGTTAGGAAAATATTTTTGTATTTTTTGAATATCAAAAACTATTTAAAATGAACTAAAAATAACTAGAAAAGAGAAAATTCATGAAAAATATCAAATGACAAAATAAAAAATATTAAAAATCAGAAATAGAAACTAGAAATTATTTGGGAAATAATGCAATTGGTCCCATAATTTTTGGATAAAAAATGAAAGAGATATTGATTTTTGAAAATAATTGGAATTAAAGAAATTAAAATCAGAAAATAGAAAATGCAAAAAACGAGAGCCCTTGGATCTGAGCTCATTAATTGAGCTGGCAAATCCAAGGATCCAGAGGCGCGCACCTATTGTGATCCACGGTCAATGCACTCACATGGAAAACAAATAAAAGTCATAACAAGCAAGGATCCTGATTGAATCTGGGAAAAAGATCACACGGCCAGGAATGGATCTGGAGACGATGAAGCCACCGGAGCCACCGTCTTCTCCGGTGAGCTTGGATTTTCCGGCCAAATTGCAGAAATTCAAAAGGCAACCAAAGTACACGATCTTTATCCCAAAATGAAGCTGGGGTGATGTACATCACCCCTGTAACCTTGAATCACGCTCAAGATTCCTATAACTTAAGAAATCTGAGGTGGAAGATTCAGGTATGGAAAATGCAGATCAAGGAAAAACGAAATTGAAGCTACCACTAGCTTGCCTCTCAAGTGAGGACTTCAGAAAACATTAAATCCAAGCAAATAGGTCCATGGATGATGAGATTCGAAGAAAATACCAGTTGGAGTGTAAGCTTGAGTTCTGGTAATTTGAGCATGATGCCTTGCTTGCTTTGCTAAAACAGAAGTTCAATGAGATGAATGATGAAGGTTTAGAAGCATTAGATCTAAGAATTCAACCAGATGAAGTTGAATTTTAGATTTGAAAAATTTGAGAGAAATGCAATTGCTTCTTTAGTGATGGCTATGGAGAGAATTCTGCAGCATTTCAGGTTGAATCAGGTGTCTGAAATGAATGGAATGAGGTCTCTATTTATAGAGGAAGTGGCAAGAAGCTTGTGATCAATCTGTGTGCATGGCATGTGGAGCTTCATTGCATGGGCTTGCATGATCATGCACAAGGCCCAAAAACAATGCCAAATGGATTCTGAGCATCAGCCAAATGAAATTGGACGTGTGACTTGCAAGGCAATTGCTTATGTAACAAGATTTCAAGTGAAATCCTCATTTGTACCTAAACAATCATCTCTTCGAAAGTACCATTTAGAAAATCCAAACATAGGCATATGGGTAATGGTTGGAAAGGTCTTTGTATAAGGAACAAATGTTATGTTGGACAAAAACTCATTTGAAGTGTGTAAATTTATGAAATTTGAGTTTAAAGTGCAAGGTGCATGATATGTCAAGGCAAGGTTTCTAAATTTGGCCAACTTTCAAGCCCCTCTGTTTCCATGATGCAAGCCCCAAAAGAAAACACCTCCAACATCAAAGTTGTGGATCTTTTCACGAAAATCAAAATGGACTTAAATTTTGCATCATTTGGATTTTTGATGAAGAAGTTATGGGCACTTGAAGTTGGACTTTTTTGACTTTTAATGCATTTGACCCAAAAGGACCTATAATGTCTTGCATTATCACATGTATTTCCTTTGAGATTTTGAAATTTTGTTCAACATAACATTTGAAGTAGACATATTAAGCTTTCCAATGCATTTGATCCCACCTCAAAATCAAAAAAAAAAAGAATGAGTTATGTCCTTGGGAAGTTGACCCAAAATTAGGGTTTCAGTCAAAATGACCTATAATGTAGTGGAGTGGCAGATGGTCTTCCAAGCTTCAAAACAATTTTTGATGAACATGAAAGTTTTTCATATTGTCCTTAAGAACATTGTTGCTTTTGGAATCATCTCCATTTTACCAACACATAAAAAGTTAGGTCTCAGTGCATTTCAAAATAGTCAGATGAATTGACTGATCAACTTCTCAAGTCCACAACCCATATCTTGATGAATTGATGATTGAGGACACTCAAATAAGTTCAAATATGCATGAAATGAAGAGTTAAAGAACTTCCCTTGATTGCATTTGACCATGGGCTAAGGTTGCTTCATGAGCAAGGCATTGTGATGCACAGATGAATTAGGGTTTTCTTGAAGAACAAGACCTCAAGCCCTTTGACTTGCTTTGATCAAAATGATGAATTGAGGTACTAGGGAGGCATATTTGATGGATGGGAGCTTTGGGAACCATTACCATGCTTGCTATCATCTCCTCTTGACCATGTCTTTGTACCAAAGATCTCCTTGAAGCTTCTGACCTTATGATTGCTCAAGCTACAAAACAAAAGATGTTAGTGACATATTTTTGTGCTTTTGGTTAGTAAACAAAATGAGAGAAGAAATGATATACAATTCAAGCATGCTTGGTGATCTCAAACCAACTCACAGAAGGTTCCACCCAAAGGCAAAGGGAACCAAGATGCTAATGATCCTTGAGGCTATGCAAATGAAATGTTATGATGCCATGAGGGATCTTATGGACAAAATTGGGGTCTTACAAATGCCCCTATTTAAGGTCATTCTAGCCGGAGAAGTGAAGGTTAAAATCTTCGTCTCGACGGGGTAGAATGGGCTTAAATAATAACAAAGAGACGAATTTTGGTCCCTAAGAGACCTCATGATGCAAATGTATGCAGAATGGTAACATTCTGTGGGGATATCTGTCCACAAAGGTAAAGATCAGGAGGAAATTGAAATTCCAAATGAATAATATGCTCATAAAATGGGACAGAGACTCTGGGGACTCTAATGGGGATAAGAAGGAAATACGTGAGCAGGGCATGACTCAAAGCTTTGGCAGCAGAATTCCAAAGGGAATAAATCCATTGGAAGGACTCGAGCTGACTCGAAGGTGCATGTGTTGGGGAATATGCCGACACGGCAACATTATCCACCATGGATACTTCGGATAAAAATCCGGACTCAGGTGAGGATAATTCACTAAGGGACCTCACTGGGGATATCCAAAAAGGACTCTCCTGGGGGGAAGCAACGGGATGAGGTATTACCGGTTACGGGGTAATAAGCTCAAAGAGACGTGTGATCTGAACACCGGTATAAGGGTGAGAGAACAACATGCTCAGGAAGAATGAATATTAAAGACCGGTATAAGGGTGAGAGATATCAATCAACCAAATCATCTGAGGAAGACCTAGAAAGGTATATTTCAACTCAGGAAAATCTGACTCCACAGGGGACAAAAAGTCATAATAGGGAGCAGAAGGAAGGAACACCAGGGATGTCGGTTACTGGGCATATAATATGTGACCAACCAAAGCGTGAATTGGGGAATATTCCCAAAACACTCATCATCCAAAAAGAGGGCAAAAAGCAGACTCGATTAAGTGATGGACATTCGATTCCAAAACAGGGATACGAATCTTACTCAACTGGGGAAGAACAAAAGCTTCGACCAAAGAGTGCATGAGACATATTATCTATTACCGTCAAAACATAGATAATACACTTGCATGGAAGATTATCCACAACCGGTTACTGGGTTAATAAAGGATAAATCGACCGAGAGAGAGAGAGGCATCGGGATACCGAAACTAGGTATATAATGATGACCAATCAAGGGGAGCAACAAACATTACCGACAAACGGTAAATGAAAGAATGCTTGCTGGGGATAAATTGCCTAATCAGGGCAATTATCCAAAAGAAGGAGGGAATATCAATACCGAATATTAGATAATGATAACCATCAAGGAGGGGATTACATCTACCGGATACTGGGTAAAAAACCACGGAAAGGTAACCGTCATCAACTTAGGATGAACAATAAGGTTAACTCTGCAAAGGGAGGAAATAGGGTTTACAACTACCGGTATAAGGGTAGTAAACCACAGAATCCGCCGGGGATAGGATGAATGATTACTGGTTACTGAGCAATTATTCATTTATACCACGGGGAAGCACAAGAAACAGTCGCAAGAGGCCAATTTAGGATTAAACCAAATAGGCAAACTGAAACAAGACTCGCCCTAGTGAGGATATAACTCAATAGGGAAGCCCATCTCAATATATGCGTTGGGAGGAAGCGAAAACAACCGTCGTCCACGAGGATATAACTCAGTGGGGAATGCGGAAGGAAAGATAAACACTTTCTGCTTAAGGGGCTGACTCTACATTGAGGGATCAGACACCGACATCTCTTGGAAATATATTACCAACTAGCAGAGGATAACAAACAAAAGATATATGGCAAGAAATGCAATATGAATACCCAAATGTTCGAAAATTATATGCACACATGTGTGTGGTTAATGTATGATGAATGCTGACAAAGAGACATTTCTACCACGAACAGGCTTCGCAGGAATAAGCACCAGGTACTACATCTCAAGAGAGAAAGCCAGATCACCAGAGAGTATCCAATCTGCCGGGAATCAGAGATACTAGGGAGTAAAGACCTCCGCAGGGGATGAATCATCAGTCACAGCTGGGGATAAGAGTTTATTACACAGGCAGAATCTGCCATATAAACACCTCTACTGGGGAATCTATCCGAGAGATAAAGGGATTCTGGGGGTCAACCACCAAGTACCGAACCCACCAAGGAGATCACATCTGCTGAGGAGAAAAGGTTGCTACCTCGCTGAAGGGGAGAGTGGTAAATATCTCAACAAGCATACCACTCGGGGCTCCGGGGGAAGAAAATACAGTCATGCCAGGAATATGAATAAATGTCTTACCCTGTTGGAGATCATACCATCCTTGGGAGAGCATTGAGGATCTCCTAAGTATCTTTTTCATCATTGTGAATGTTCACCTCGTTTAAAAACAAGTTATGGAAAATTCATTTTTCCAAAACAATGATATTTTCTCAATTAAAAGCATGCAAAACGTTTGTTGAATAGAAACAAATAAGAGTGCAAATAATTGGATAAAAGGCTCAAATTTATTTGATGGAATGGTAGTCTGCAAATGGCAAGACTCCATAGATCTTTACAAGTTTGAAATTGGTGATATATATTGGAAAAGGGCTACATTGAACATAATGACCATTTCTCCACCAATTCTGAATTTGATGTATTTGAAGCTTCGGTTGATGACGAATGAACAAGAATCTCTGACGGATGACAGTTGTAGAACAAAGTCTTGTCAGGATGCAGTTACTTGCCAAATCCCTAATTTTTGCCTAGATTGCCCCAGGATGAGGTACTCAATCTCGCGGGATACAAATATTCATTTTTTCATGTCTCTAACTTTTGCCTGGATCGCCCTCTTGGGTTTTCAATCCACCGAGACGCTCATTTTTTCTTAAGCCGCCCTTTCGGGTTTTCAACTTAGCGAGTTATTCTGTTTTTATATTCTAGGCGAAGTATTTCTTGACTGCATCTGAGTTCACAGGATGAGTGAAATCCTCCCCATCCATAGTTGTAAGTATCAAAGCACCGCCTGAAAAGGCTCTCTTAACAACATATGGACCTTCATAGTTTGGAGTCCACTTGCCCCTGGAATCGGGTGCGAAAGACAAGACTTTCTTGAGCACAAGGTCACCTTCTCGGAACACACGAGGCTTGACCTTCTTATCAAAAGCTTTCTTCATCCTTTGCTGATATAACTTACCATGGCACATGGCAGTCAATCTCTTTTCTTCTATCAAATTCAGCTAGTTATAACGACTCTGAACCCATTCAGCATCAGTCAACTTGGCCTCCATCAAGACTCTCATTGATGGGATCTCCACCTCTACTGGGAGCACAGCCTCCATGCCGTAAACAAGAGAAAAAGGGGTTGCCCCTGTTGAAGTGCGGACAGACGTACGGTATCCATGTAAAGCAAATGGCAACATCTCATGCCAATCCTTATACGTGACAACCATCTTCTGGATAATCCTCTTGATATTCTTATTAGCAGCTTCAACAACCCCATTCATCTTGGGTCTGTAAGGAGAAGAATTATGGTGCGCAATCTTGAACTCACTACACAACTCTTTCATCATTTTGTTGTTCAAGTTAGATCCATTGTCAGTAATGATCTTATCTGGCACACCATAGCGGCATATGAGTTGATTCTTGATAAACTTCATGACCACCTGTCTAGTCACATTTGCATATGATGCTGCTTCAACCCACTTGGTGAAGTAATCAATAGCTACGAGAATAAATTTGTGTCCATTGGACGCTTTCGGCTCTATCATGCCAATCATGTCAATTCCCCACATGGAGAAGGGCCATGGTGATGAAATCACATTCAGCAGTGTCGGAGGAATATGAATCTTATCCGCGTAAATCTGACACTTATGGCATTTCTTCACGTATTTGCAGCAGTCAGACTCCATTGTCAGCCAATAGTAGCATGCTCTCAACATCTTTCTAGCCATGGCATGTCCATTGGAATGAGTACCAAATGAACCCTCATTGACCTCAGTCATTAACAGGTCTGCTTCGTGTCTATCCACGCATCTGAGCAGAACCATGTCAAAATTTCTCTTATAAAGCACTTCGCCATTGAGGTAGAAACTGCCTGACAATCTCCTCAAACTCTTCCTATCTTTCCCAGATGCCCCAGGCGGGTAAACCTGGTTCTGAAGGAAACATTTGATGTCATAATACCATGGCTTATCATCTTTCACCTCTTCGACTGCGAACACATGAGCTGGTCTGTCCAAGCGCATTACGGTGATATTGGGAACTTCATTCCAAAGTTTAACCACAATCATCGAAGCAAGTGTAGCAAGAGCATCTGCCATCCGATTCTCATCTCGAGGAATATGATGGAAGTCAACCTCAGTAAAGAACATTGAAATCCTCCTCGCATAATCTCTATATAGAATGAGACCAGGCTGATTCGTTTCCCATTCACCCTTAATCTGATTAACAACGAGGGCCGAATCACTATAAACATCAAGATGCTTGATCCTTAGATCAATGCATTCCTCTAATCCCATAATACAGGCCTCATACTCAACCATATTATTCGTGCATTTGAAAGTTAGCCTTGCTGTAAAAGGAATATGTGTGCCCTGAGGAGTAATAATCACTGCCCCAATACCATTTCCATACTGATTTACAGCGCCATCAAACACCATACTCCATCTGGAACCAGGCTCTGGCCCTTCATCGAGTGTAGGCTCATCACAATCTTTCATTTTCAAATACAGAATCTCCTCATCCGGGAAGTCATACTGAACTGACTGATAATCCTCAATAGGCTGATGTGCCAGGTGGTCAGCCAAGATACTACCTTTAATAGCCTTCTGAGCTCGATACTCAGTATCATACTCAGATAGCAACATCTGCCAACGGGAAATCCTCCCTGTTAAAGCAGGCTTCTCAAAGATGTACTTGATTGGATCCATTCTGGATATCAACCAAGTCGTATGATTTATCATTGAAATTCTAGTTATCAGACTTTGGATGTCACACTGGTTGTTATGACATCCAATTCTGCACAGACAGGGATTATGCAGAACTTAACAGTAAGTGCAATAAATAACACAAGTAATTGTTCACCCAGTTCAGTCCAACATGACCTACGTCTGGGGGCTACCAAGCCAGGGAGGAAATCCACTATTAGTAGTATCAATTCAAAGCTAAACTCACCCGTTTACAACTTATCACTTAATCCCTACCCAATGCAATTTCAATCTTACACTAAGATCAGAGTTCCTACTCACTCCCCCTCAATCACCTCAGTGATATTAAAGACACTTTGAAGTCACACTTCAAAGACAACTCTTGATTATGCTTCACAGCTTAAATCAAGATACACAGCACTCACGCTTAAAAGCTTTGAGCGACACAACACTTACAACTCAATGAACACCCTATGCCAAAGCTATCATCTACTTGATAATGACTTGGCTTACAAGATACGTCTAATACTAGACTCACAAAAATACAGCAGTGAAGTATGATGGACACACAGAATCTTCACGCCTCAAAATCCCTGAAACTGAATGAAGGAACGCCTTCCTTTTTATATTGCAGTATCCTGGGCTTTTGCACCTGTATTCTCCTGAATTTAAGGTCACACAAGTTCCCATAAATTCAACATTAGGTTACTAACAAATAGGCTATTTGTTAGGTTCATTGAATGTAGCTTGGTTGTTGATTTCCTGGATTTTCTCTTAGTTGTTGAATCCCTAAAGAATAGCCTGAGAAAAAGCTGAAATAGAAAACTGAACAACCTACAATATAGCATATGCTGTCTGGCATGAATGTCACGACATTCAGCTTGACATCAAGGTCCATATGCTGAGTCTGTTTTTCCAGAAAACAGACTGTACAATTTTGCTGACCTGTACATGATCAAAATGACCATACTACAGTAACAACTTACATTAATAAATGTCAAAGTGTCCAACTTAACATTTACACATTTGGCCTTAAGTTAGTTCTGTTATTCTCTTGAAGAACAAACTAAGTTACATGCTGAAGTATAACAGAACACCACTCTGTCTAATCTTCAGCAGCTGCTTTCAATGATGAATGTCATAACATCCAGTTTGACATTCAGTCAGTAGGCCTTATGCCAGGTCTGGTTCTTCCTTGATAACCAGATTGCAAATGAGTACTAAGTTCTAACAGAACTCCTGCTGTTCTATTCCTTAGTATCTGTTGACAGGTATGAATGTCATAGCATCCAGTTTGACATTCAATAAATCCTGTGTTAGCTAGTCCTGCAGTAACTACAATGTAGTCACACATACATGTCATGACATCAGTCAAGACATTAGTGTTTTACCATATAATGCAGCCAATTAAACACCTACAAACTCCCCCTTTGGCAAATTTTTGGCTAAAACACTTTGATCCCCATAACAGAGTTCATAGCAGCGGAATCACTCACCTAGCAGGAAATAATACTAGCTAATACACTTAGAGTGGCAGCACACTCACACACATGGAAGTTAAATAAAAACTTCACACAGCAGCACACATATTAGAAGTTGCACCTAAACTTCAACATCAGCTGCAGGGGGGGAATCTTCAGATTTGTCATGAGAGTCTGTTGTAGAGACCCACTCTGTTTGTCAGGGGTAGTGGTGGTTATTACTCCCCCTTTTTGTCAAAAATGTTTCCAAAGCCAACAACATAGCCAGAGCACAATGACAGAGTTCCAGACTTGGTTTTACTTCACAGTTTCAACCAAGTTCACATCCACTTGATCTTGCTTCACAGCTTCGATCAAGTAATCACCCACTTTTGCTTTACAGTAGGTACCACCATATCAGATGCCATGATTTTGTTTCTAACATCCAGAACCACTCCTGCATGAACAGCATCCTTGAACTCCTGCAGGTACATTGGCCTTCTCACAGTAGGGTGACTCCTTACCCTCTTGTATCCACCCTTGTTGCAAGTAGCATAGCTATGATCTGGTGACCAATCATAGCCTAGTACAAATTGTTTAATAGGCAGAGATATTAAACAATTTATCCCAAACATCAGTGGTTGCTATAAGGTCTCAGAGAGACATATTCCCAGTTTGCTCCTTAAATTTTCAAACTGAGTAGCATCCAGCGCCTTTGTAAATATGTCAGCCAGTTGAAGCTCCGTGGCTACATGTTCCAAAGTGATCACCTTGTCTTCCACCAGATCTCTGATGAAGTGGTGCCTAATGTCAATATGTTTGGTCCTGCTGTGTTGGATGGGATTCTTGGAGATATTGATGGCACTGAGATTATCACAGAACAATGTCATGACATTTTGAGAGACATTATACTCAGTGAGCATCTGTTTCATCCAAACCAGTTGGGAGCAACTGCTTCCAGCAGCTATGTATTCAGCCTCTGCAGTGGACAGAGAGACACAATTCTGCTTCTTGCTGAACCACGATATGAGGTTTTCTCCTAAGAAGAAACATCCACCTGATGTGCTTTTTCTGTCATCAGCACTTCCAGCCCAATCAGCATCACAGTACCCAGATAGGACAGGTTCAGACCCATGTGAATACAGCATTCCATAGTCACACGTCACATTGATGTACTTGAGAATCCTTTTGACTTGATTCAAGTGGCTCACCTTGGGCTCTGCTTGGTATCTGGCACACACTCCAACTGCATAAGAAATGTCAGGTCTACTTGCAGTTAGGTACAGCAGACTACCTATCATGCTTCTATACAGGCATTGATCAACACTAGGCCCTCCATCATCTTTGGTCAACTTCAGATGAGTGGGAGCAGGAGTCCTCTTGTGCCTAGCATTATCCATACCAAACTTCTTAACTATGTTCTTGGCATACTTGCTTTGGGAGAGAAACATAGAATCCTCCATTTGGTTTACTTGCATTCCAAGGAAATAGGTCAGTTCTCCCACTAGACTCATTTCAAACTCAGACTGCATCTGGTGAACAAAATTTTTAACCATTTGTTCTGACATTCCACCAAAGACTATATCATCAACATAGATTTGAGCTATCATGATTTTGCCTTCTTCATCCTTCACAAACAAGGTTTTATCTATGCCACCTTTTCTGTATCCATTTGAGGTCAGAAATTCGGTTAACCTTTCATACCAAGCTCTGGGTGCTTGCTTCAACCCATACAAGGCTTTCTTCAACTTGTATACATGCTCAGGTTGGTTAGGGTCACAGAACCCTTTAGGTTGTTCCACATAGACCTCTTCATTCAGGTAGCCATTCAAGAATGCACTCTTCACATCCATTTGGAATAGCTTAAACTTCAGGATGCATGCTACCCCCAACAGCAATCTGATGGACTCAAGTCTAGCCACGGGAGCAAATGTCTCATCAAAGTCTACCCCTTCAACTTGAGTGTATCCTTGAGCTACTAGTCTTGCTTTATTTCTAGTAATCACTCCTTTCTCATCAGATTTGTTTTTGTAGATCCACTTCGTACCAATGATGTTGGACCCTTCAGGTCTTGGAACTAGCTCCCATACTTCATGCCTTGTGAACTGCTCGAGTTCCTCTTGCATGGCAATGATCCAGTATTCATCAGTCAGGGCTTCTTTCACATTCTTTGGTTCAACCTTGGAAACAAAGCATGAATTTGAGCTTATTCCTCTTGACCTGGTAGTTACACCACTGGTGGGATCCCCTATGATAAGATCCTTAGGGTGGTCTTTCTGAATTCTGATAGATGGCACTTTGGTGGTTGCCTCTACTTCACATTCAGGAGGAGGTTCCTGTACTTCTTCAGACTTGACTGGACTGTCAGTTGGGCTGTCAAGGAATGTTTCAACATCCTCCATGACATCGGTTCCTTCCTCTTTATCATCCACAATAACATTTATGGATTCCATCAGGACATTGGTCCTGTAGTTGAACACTCTGTAGGCTCTGCTGTTAGTGGAGTATCCCAGGAATACACCTTCATCACTTTTGGGATCTAGCTTCCTTCTCTGTTCACGGTCTGTGAGAATGTAGCATTTACTTCCAAATATATGAAAGTACTTCACAGTGGGTTTTCTGCCCTTCCATATTTCATACAGAGTGGAGGAGGTTCCTTTTCTCAAGGTGACTCTGTTGTGAACATAGCACGCGGTATTCATTGCTTCAGCCCAAAAGTGCATGGGGAGATTCTTTGCATGAATCATTGCTCTGGCAGATTCTTGAATAGTTCTATTTTTTCTTTCAACTATTCCATTCTGCTGAGGAGTTATAGGAGAGGAGAACTCATGGCTTATTCCTTCAGACGAGCAAAACTCATCAAACTTGGAATTCTTGAACTCCGTACCATGATCACTTCTAATCCGGACCACACAACTGTCCTTTTCCCTTTGAAGTCTTATGCACAGATCTTTGAAGACATCAAATGTATCTGACTTCTCTCTGATGAAGCTTATCCACGTGTATCTGGAATGGTCATCAACCACCACGTAGGCATACTTCTTCCCACCAAGACTTTCAACCTGCATAGGTCCCATTAGGTCCATGTGCAACAGTTCCAGAACTCTGGAGGTTGTGGAATGTCCCAGCTTCGGGTGTGACATCTTGGTTTGCTTGCCCACCTGGCATTCTCCACAGACTCTTCCTTCATCAATCAGAAGCTTTGGAATTCCTCTGACTGCTTCCTTGGATATGATCTTCTTCATTCCCTGTAAGTGGAGATGTCCAAGTCTTCTATGCCACAGCTTCACCTCCTGTTCTTCCTTGGCTGAGGAGCATGTTGTGGAAAAGTTAGAGAGTTCAGGTTCCCACAGGTAGCAGTTGTCTTTGGACCTGGTTCCTCTCATAACTTCCTGATTGTCACCATTTGTCACAATGCACAGCTCCTTAGTAAACTGAACATGAAAACCTTGATCACACAGCTGACTTATGCTGATGAGGTTTGAAGTTAGTCCTCTTACTAACAGCACATTGTTCAGTTTTGGCACTCCAGAACAGTCCAGTTTGCCCACACCTCTTATTTTTCCTTTGGCACCATCACCAAAGGTCACAAAGCTGGTAGTGTGAGGTTGAAGATCTACCAGTAGATTTTCCATACCAGTCATATGTCTTGAGCATCCACTGTCAAAGTACCAGTCTTCTCTGGAAGAAGCCCTTAGAGCAGTGTGTGCTATCCTAGCATACCATTGTTGCTTCTTAATGGGAACACATCGCTTATGTGTTTTGTGCTTAGGTATGACATGCGAGGCTTGGTTAGGAAAACCATGAATCCAGTAGCAGAGGGCTTTTATATGACCAAGCCTGCCACAGTGGTGACACCTCCAACCCTGGTATTTCCTCTTCTGATGATCATTCATCCTAGTTCCTCGATGTTGTGACATTGGAGTTGACTTCCACTGGTACTTCTGAACTTTAGCCTTTGGGCGTTTGTGTTCAGTTGAGGATCTTTTCCCAAATCCTAGGCCAGATTTGGTTCCAGACTGCTGTCCCACCTTTAGGATCTCTTCCAAGGTGTCAGTTCCCTTATTCATCATTCTGATGGATTTTGTCATCTGGTTCAGCTTGGAGGTCAGCAGGACTATTTCACTATTTAGTCCCTCTATGACAGACAGTTGCTTTTGTCTCTCATCCTCCAGTTCCTTGATGAGTTTCTTCTGCTTTTCTCCTTGTGCACGCACTTCTGCACTGGTGGAACACAGCTTCTTATAGGCTGCAGCAAGTTCATCAAAGGACAGTTCATCTGCACTTGAGTCATCATCAGAGGCACAAACACTAGTTAGTGCAGTGACATGTTTGGCAGATTCTCCTTCAGATTCACTTTCAGAATCTCCTTCAGACCATGTGATAGCTAGCCCCTTATTTTGCACTTTGAGGTAAGTAGGGCATTCAGCTCTGACATGTCCATACCCTTCACAACCATGACACTGGATTCCCTTGCCGTGGTTGAACTTCTCATCAGAAGTTGATCTTTTCTTAATGTCAGACGGGATGTTCTTGACATTAGGTCTACCTCTTTGATCAATCTTCTTCACGAACTTGTTGAACTGCCTTCCAAGCATGGCTAAGGCTTCTGATATACTTTCATCACCTCCAGTATATCCTGCTTCTGACTCCTCTTCAGTGTTGGATACAAAAGCTATGCTTTTGTTCTTCTTCTCAGCATACTCACCTAAGCCCATTTCAAAGGTTTGGAGAGAACCAATGAGCTCATCCACCTTCATGCTGCAGATGTCCTGCGCCTCCTCTATGGCTGTGACCTTCATAGCAAACCTCTTAGGCAAGGACCTGAGAATCTTTCTCACAAGTTTCTCTTCAGCCATTTTCTCACCTAGTCCACCAGAGGTGTTTGCAATTTCAAGAATATTCATGTGAAAGTCATGAATAGTCTCATCCTCTTTCATCCTCAGATTTTCAAATTTGGTTGTCAACATCTGAAGTTTGGACATCTTCACCTTGGAAGTACCTTCATGAGTTACCTTGAGGGTATCCCAAACTTCCTTAGCTAGTTCACAGTGGTGTACCAGCCTGAAGATGTTCTTGCTGATTCCATTGAACAATGCATTCAAGGCCTTGGAATTTCCAAGAGCTAATGCCTCTTGCTCCTTGTCCCACTCTTCTTCAGGAATCTGCACACTGACTCCATCTTCACCTGTCCTCATTGGATGTTCCCATCCTCTGTTGACAGCTCTCCAGACTTTGCTGTCTAGAGACCTTAAGAAGGCTATCATACGAGGCTTCCAGTCATCATAATTAGAGCCATCCAACATGGGTGGTCTGTTTGAGTGTCCTAAGTCCTTGTCCATGGTACTAGAAAGTAACTTCCCTAGATCTCACCCAGAAATTCACAGGCAGGGTGCCTGCTCTGATGCCAATTGAAATTCTAGTTATCAGACTTTGGATGTCACACTGGTTGTTATGACATCCAATTCTGCACAGACAGGGATTATGCAGAACTTAACAGTAAGTGCAATAAATAACACAAGTAATTGTTCACCCAGTTCAGTCCAACATGACCTACGTCTGGGGGCTACCAAGCCAGGGAGGAAATCCACTATTAGTAGTATCAATTCAAAGCTAAACTCACCCGTTTACAACTTATCACTTAATCCCTACCCAATGCAATTTCAATCTTACACTAAGATCAGAGTTCCTACTCACTCCCCCTCAATCACCTCAGTGATATTAAAGACACTTTGAAGTCACACTTCAAAGACAACTCTTGATTATGCTTCACAGCTTAAATCAAGATACACAGCACTCACGCTTAAAAGCTTTGAGCGACACAACACTTACAACTCAATGAACACCCTATGCCAAAGCTATCATCTACTTGATAATGACTTGGCTTACAAGATACGTCTAATACTAGACTCACAAAAATACAGCAGTGAAGTATGATGGACACATAGAATCTTCACGCCTCAAAATCCCTGAAACTGAATGAAGGAACGCCTTCCTTTTTATATTGCAGTATCCTGGGCTTTTGCACCTGTATTCTCCTGAATTTAAGGTCACACAAGTTCCCATAAATTCAACATTAGGTTACTAACAAATAGGCTATTTGTTAGGTTCATTGAATGTAGCTTGGTTGTTGATTTCCTGGATTTTCTCTCAGCTGTTGAATCCCTAAAGAATAGCCTGAGAAAAAGCTGAAACAGAAAACTGAACAACCTACAATATAGCATATACTGTCTGGCATGAATGTCACGACATTCAGCTTGACATCAAAGTCCATATGCTGAGTCTGTTTTTCTAGAAAACAGATTGTACAATTTTGCTGACCTGTACATGATCAAAATGACCATACTACAGTAACAGCTTACATTAATAAATGTCAAAGTGTCCAACTTAACATTTACACATTTGGCCTTAAGTTAGTTCTGTTATTCTCTTGAAGAACAAACTAAGTTACATGCTGAAGTATAACAGAACACCACTCTGTCTAATCTTCAGCAGCTGCTTTCAATGATGAATGTCATAACATCCAGTTTGACATTCAGTCAGTAGGCCTTATGCCAGGTCTGGTTCTTCCTTGATAACCAGACTGCAAATGAGTACTAAGTTCTAACAGAACTCCTGCTGTTCTATTCCTTAGTATCTGTTGACAGGTATGAATGTCATAGCATCCAGTTTGACATTCAATAAATCCTGTGTTAGCTAGTCCTGCAGTAACTACAATGTAGTCACACATACATGTCATGACATCAGTCAAGACATTAGTGTTTTACCATATAATGCAGCCAATTAAACACCTACAATCATATACTGGCGTAAGCGCTTAGCAGCCCAAGCCAAAGCATAGCATGTTTTTTCAAGCATTGAGTATCGAGACTCATAATCAGTGAACTTCTTGCTCAAGTAGTAAATAGCATATTCTTTCTTCCCTGATTCGTCTTGCTGACCAAGGACACAACCCATTGAGTCTTCAAGAACAGTCAGATACATGATCAAAGGTCTTCCTTCCACGGGCGGAGACAGGATCGGAGGTTCAGACAGATAGTCTTTAATACTGTCGAAAGCTTTCTGGCAATCCTCGGTCCAATCATGGGACTGATCTTTCCAGAGGAGCTTGAATATCGGCGCACATGTGGCAGTCATGTGGGATATGAATCTAGAAATATAATTCAAGCGGCCAAGAAAACCTCGGACTTGCTTCTCAGTTTTGGGCGCAGGAATCTCTTGTATTGCTTTGACCTTTGCAGGATCAACCTCAATACCCCTTTCACTAACAATGAAGCCCAATAACTTGCCAGAACGGACTCCAAATGTACACTTGTTGGGATTCAGACGAAGCTTGTACTTTCTCAAGCGCTGGAAAAGCTTCAACAAATGCTCTACATGTTCAACTTCCGTTCTTGACTTAGCAATCATATCGTCAACATATACCTCAATCTCCTTGTGCATCATATCATGAAACAAGGTGGTCATAGCTCATTGATACGTGGCTCCGGCGTTCTTCAAATCGAAGGGCATCACTCGATAACAGAATGTTCCCCAAGGTGTGATGAATGTTGTCTTCTCCATATCCTCGGGTGCCATCTTGATCTGGTTATATCCGGAAAATCCATCTATAAATGAGAAGACATTGAATTTAGTGGTGTTGTCTACCAACATATCAATATGTGGTAGAGGGAAATCATCTTTCGGACTAGCTTTATTCAAGTCTCTATAGTCCACACACATCTAGACTTTTCCATCTTTCTTGGGCACGGGCACAACATTGGCCACCCATTAAGGATATGTAGAAGTCACCAGAAACCCCGCATCAATTTGCTTCTGAACTTCCTCTTTGATCTTCACTGCCATATCAAGATGAGTTCTTCTGAGCTTTTGCTTCACAGGCATTCACTCAGGCTTCAAGGGTAAGAAATGTTGCACAATATCTGTATCTAGACCTGGCATGTCTTCATATGACCATGCAAAGACATCAACGTATTCTCGTAGCAATTCAATCAACCCTTTCTTAACAGATTCTTCAAGGAGGGCCCCAATCTTCACTTCACGAACATAATCCTCAGACCCCAAGTTGACTGTTTCCAGATTCTCGATTTGAAAAGGTCTTTGTATAAGGAACAAATGTTATGTTGGACAAAAACTCATTTGAAGTGTGGAAATTTATGAAATTTGAGTTTAAAGTGCAAGGTGCATGATATGTCAAGGCAAGGCTTCTAAATTTGGCCAACTTTCAAGCCCCTCTGTTTCCATGATGCAAGCCCCAGATGAAACAACCTCCAACATCAAAGTTGTAGATCTTTTCAATAAAATCAAAATGGACTTAAATTTTTCATCATTTGGATTTTTGATGAAGAAGTTATGGGCACTTGAAGTTGGACTTTTTTGACTTTTAATGCATTTGATCCAAAAGGACCTATAATGTCTTGCATTATCATATGTATTTCCTTTGAGATTTTGAAATTTTGTTCAACATAACATTTGAATTAGACATCTTAATATTTCCAATGCATTTTATTCCACCTCAAAATCAAACAAAATGAATGAGTTATGTCCTTGGGAAGTTGACCCAGAATTAGGGTTTCAGTCAAAATGACCTATAATGTATTGGAGTGGAAGATGGTCTTCCAAGCTTCAAATCAATTATTTATGAACATGAAAGTTTCTCATATTGTCCTTAAGAACATTTTTTCTTTTGGAATCATCTCCATTTGACCAACACATATAAAGTTAGGTCTCAGTGCATTTCAAAATAGTCAGATGAATTGACTGATCAACTTCTCAAGCCCACAACCCATATCTTGATGAATTGATGATTGAGGACACTCAAATAAGTTCAAATATGCATGAAATGACGAGTTAAATAACTTCCCTTGATTTCATTTGACCATGGGCTGAGGTTGCTTCATGAGCAAGGCATTATGATGCACAGATGAATTAGGGTTTTCTTGAAGAACAAGACCTCAAGCCCTTTGACTTGCTTTGATCAAAATTATGAATTGAGGTACTAGGGAGGAATATTTGACGGATGGGAGCTTTGGGAACCATTACCATGCTTGCTATCATCTCCTCTTGACCATGTATTTGTACCAAAGATCTCCTTAAAGCTTCTGACCTTGTGATTGCTCAAGCTACAAAACAAAAGATGTTAGTGACATACTTTTGTGCTTTTGGTTAGTAAACAAAATGAGAAAAGCAATGATATACAATTCAAGCATGCTTGGTGATCTCAAACCAGCTCATAGAAGGTTCCACCCAAAGGCAAAGGGAACCAAGATGCTAATGATCCTTGAGGCTATGCAAATGAAATGTTATGATGCCATGAGGGATCTTAGGGACAAAATTGGGGTCTTACAAAGGTGATATATAAATCTTCCATAATTATTCACTATACATTATAATGAGGCCAAGGTACACAAGTTTTTAATTTTTTTTATTTGTGAAATTTCTCTTTAAAATGTGTATATGTAATTTTTGCCTTTTGTTGATTTTATATTAGGTAAATTTATTTTTTTGATAAAAAAAAGTTCACTCAAAATTGCATTAGTATGTATATTACCTTGTCAAACTTAAAATTTTTGAAAATCCTTCATATTTTGGACTGTGCAAAGCTACTGTTTTTTCACTTTTTTCTTAGAGTAATCGGTTACTCCAAATTGGGTAATCGATTACCCTGCCTGTTTTTGCCTTCCTCACACGTTTTTCATCTATGTAACCGATTACCCTTTTTAGAGTAATCGATTACCACTGTTTCTTCCAGAATTTTTTTTAAAATTTTTAACACACGTGAGTTTTTTGTCATAAAGAGTACTTTTGGTCTTAAGTGTTTTTTCTTGTTTTTTTTGCTTAAGTCAATCACTTCAGCATTGGTACTCTATATCTCTCTCTTTCCAACCTTCACATTCATCTCACTTTTCCATCTTCCTTCTCCTCCATTAACTCTATTAACTCCATTCAAAGCAAAATTAAAACCCCACTCACATAATCACTCTCCATAAACTCCATCTCTTACAACTCAACTCACCAAATTCACTCTTCATCTAGAATCCAAGAAACCCTTCCAAAACCCCAACTCTCAAAGCTTCCATGGCACCTCCAAGGCAAGACAAAGGAAAGAAAAAAATGGATGAAGAAGCCTCTCAACATACAGAAGAACAACATGATGCCTCTATGAAATCCAGAAGGTTGAGTTATGTTGTCCGGACTCGAACTCTCATGCCGGTAAAATATGTTAACTTCCGAGCTTTTCCTTCTCATAGCTTTACTTTTCAAACTTTGCTGAAAAATTAAGGGGTAGATAAGTTAGCTTCTGATATTGGTGATTATTATCCTGATATGATAAGGGATTTCTTTACCAATGTAACTTTTGGAACCGATGATTTTGGTGATTTGGTGTTTATTGCCAAGGTTAAGAATGTTGAAATTTGTATGGATCTGAAACAATTGGGAACCTGTTTGGAAATCCCTTCTGAAGGTGAAGAAATCCGTCATGGAACTGAACCCGACACTGATGCCTGGAGCAATTATAACAGTATGGAACATTTTGTTTCAATTTCTAGAGGCACTCGGGCTAGCCTCATGAGCCGGCATAAATCAGAATCCTCAAGGGTGGTGAAATTTGTTAACCTCTTATATGTGAGTGATAGGATGCTCCATTATATTCTTCCTTATGTTTTGGTTCCAAAACATTCAAATCATGCCCTAGTTAGTAAACTCGAACTGCAACTTATTAGAGTTGAAAATGAACATGAAGACTAATTGGGCTTATGTCATTTACCATCACATGAAGCATCAATTATCCCTAAGTGGTGGACTTCCTTATGGTAGAGTTGTTTCAAGAATTTTGGAATTCCATGATGTTCCGCTTCAAAGATAACCAAAGACTCCTATGATGGCTAGAAATTGTGAAATCAATGAGGTTACCGCAACTAAGAACACCGGCATTATTATCGGACCAAATGGAGTGTTTCGGTACAAGGATACGGTCGCTTCTTCCGCTCCTCCACCAACTCCGGAAGATGATATCACAAATTCTATGCTTTATAACAAGATGTGTTCCATTGAGACCACCATGAATCATAATCACAATGTGACCCAACGTGGAATCAAATCACTTCGGAAACTCTTCCTTTCTATGAACCGTCAACATGTCCCAAGTGAAGAAGGTGATGAGGAAAGTGAAGAAGAAGGTGAAGAGGATGATGGAGTCGATATGTCGGAAAGTGATTGAGTTGGCCATTTCTTTTTTGCTATTCACTAGTTTATGGTTTTAAGTTAGTACATTTCTGGTTTTAAGAGGATGATGGAGTCGATATGTCGGAAAGTGATTGAGTTGGCCATTTCTTTTTTGCTATTCACTAGTTTATGGTTTTTAAGACTATGCTAAGTCCATTGGCTTTTTATGTTTTATCCGTCTTTCCATTCCGTACTAAGTTTGGTTTATATTGTCGCTCCCCGGATTTCCCGAATCCAAGTACAAACGCGAAAAGAGTGGCGAGGAAGAAAGTAGAGTCGCCAGCTATGTACTTTTATCCCAAGAGGAGGGAAAGGTAGTACTGCATAACCAAAAGGGAACGGATAAAACAAAGTCTCGAACCAAAGAAAACTGAGTAAGGGGGCCGGTTATGTGAAGGGAAGGTTATCGCACCCCTTCACGTCTGTGGTCCTCCACAGGATCCACGATTGGTATTTATGTCTAAAGTGTGTGT
Organism: Lathyrus oleraceus; assembly: GCF_024323335.1. Classification (NCBI taxonomy): domain Eukaryota; kingdom Viridiplantae; phylum Streptophyta; class Magnoliopsida; order Fabales; family Fabaceae; genus Lathyrus; species Lathyrus oleraceus. Next base: position 438,688,915 of record NC_066584.1, on the reverse strand, counting down.
ATAAAAAGTCCTATATGCGATGCAAAAGAAAGAAAATCAATGTAGGGAAAATAAAGAGTTATTGCTCGCACAGGCCCTTCCTGCTGCATACGTATCTCAAGAAAGATTGAGAATCAGAGCACCGTAGCTCGGCTAACCTATGTGTTTGTTTTTTGTGATGAATGACGTTACTACACAATCTACCGGATGCTCGACCTTTGGAGACTTACTCACCTGTAGTAGAAGGAGTTAACGTGTTCTTAGGAGAAGAAAAATCAATGAGTTTGTTTGTTTTAGGAATGCTCGTGCAAAAAGGAAGTCCTGGACGAAGGAACCGTGCTACCTTAATTGACATGCAAACAAGAGACTATACGAAGCCTAGCAATCTTATGGGGAGACGATCACACCATACAAAACAAACATACATAAAGTAAACACGCCAACAAGGGGGCTCAAACATACGTGGGTAGGGCTTTAGTCAAGAGGGGTCATATCAACCTCGACAAACAAGCCATGGAAAGGTAATCAAATGGGCTCTTAACCACTGACATTGAACATCAGGGTGAGCAGATCAAATAGGTAATGAGGATAAGACCTCATAGCTCTTAACCCTGGACAGGGTGAGCTCATGACAAAAAATGGGGATTCAGAAAGGTGGAACCCTCTCCACTGACTGACCGGACAAAAGATCTTGGGCTTTTGTTCTGAAGCATCGACACGTAGTGTGATCTTAAAGAACGACACACTGAATAATGGGGGATTAACTACTAATCCCTTTTATCCGTCAATTGCCTCTTCTTGGAGGTCTTTAGCACTGGTGCCTCTTCTTGGAGGTCTTTGGGCACAAAAGTAAACACACAAAAACATTGCCTCCTATCGAGGTCTTCCAGCTAAGAAAGTGGTAAAATACGGGAAAGATGTAAAAGGGATCAAGAGATCTACCACACGGATAAAGATCCGAAGTAACAGCAACTAAAGAAATAAGAAACCCAGAGATCTCTCAGGCTAGCACCATCAAAGAAAACAAGTCAGCAAAGCAATCAGAATAAATCTCCAAATGGTATCCCACAAATAAAGGGGAATACCAAGCAAGCTATCTCTTCAAGGTTCATGTGAGTCCTCACAAAAAAAAACTCAACAAACAGGTTAGAGAAACAAGATGGAGTGCAATCAAGAGTTGCACCAAACAGAGAATCACATGAATCATGCCATTAAAGTTCACAAAAAGCTCACAAAAAGCAACCAAGGGTAGGAGGCCTAAACCTCTTGTCAAACAAATGCATTAAAAGGGTATCAAAACTCAAAGTCAGAGGGCAAGGATCCACACATCAAGACATGACATACATACTAAAACAGGTGCCCACATGCAAAACCTAACGATACCCCCTCTTCCAAATTCACCCATTATACCTCATACATTCAGAAATTTCAGGTTGAAAGTATAAAGTAGTGGAAATAGAGCATACCTGATTGGGGAGGATCGATTGAAATTGAATTGCACCGTTGGCTTTGCAGAACAATCTTAGGGTTTATATGAGAGGGAATTGGTTCTTTGCAGATGAGTTCCCTTCAGTCTCTAGAGGTTGCTCTAAATTAGTTAGAATCTCTCTAGGGTTTTGTTCCAAGGAAACTTCAGAGTGTTTTCAGCTTTCACCAATTCTCCTCCTCTTTCCTTTACTGAAATTTCAGGATTTATAACTTGATTTTCGTGGCTTTGTGGGCTCAAAATGAGGTCCAAGTCCAAGATTTTTCTGTTATATTTTATTTATTTTTTTATTTTTATTTTTATTTTCTTTTTTTTTTTCAAAACGCGTGGGCTTCGCCTAGCGAGCATGACAGTTCAGGAAATTCCTTTGAGCGCAGGTGATTCTGGTGGCTTTTCTTGGGACTCGCTAGGCGACCCATTCTGCTCGCCTAGCGAGCATGACAGCTCATAAACAAACTTTTTCTCCTTTGAATGATGAATAGACCCTATTTGAACATGTTGGAAGTAACTCAAGTCATGCCCTGGCCATTTCACCTTCAGTTGACCAATAGTTGACTAGAGGTCGAACCCCAATTCAGACGAACTTTGCTGAAATGCAATATGAAATGTTAAATGACCTAAAATGAATGCATGAATGAGGAGGGCAAATTTGAGGTGCTACAGCTTCCCCTATTCAATCAACTGTGAACCTGAACGGATGAAAGCAGCGGCTATCAGACTTTCAAGGTAAATAGGGATTGAATACCAAAAGAACCGGAGAATTTGCACTCCGTAGGTGACGAAGCGAGGAAAGCGAGGCCATTTACCGATGGAGGCTTCAAAATAAAATTTGATATTTACCGATAGCAAGGAAAGCGAGGCCATTTACCGATGGAGGCTTCAAAACAAATTTGATATTTACCGATATCAAGGAAAGCGAGGCCATTTACCGATGGCGGCTTCAAAATAAAATTTGATATTTACCGATATCAAGGAAAGCGAGGCCATTTACCGATGGCGGCTTCAAAATAAAATTTGATATTTATCGATATCAAGGAAAGCGAGGCCATTTACCGATGGCGGCTTCAAAATAAATTTGATATTTACCGATATCAAGGAAAGCGAGACCATTTACCGATGGCGGCTTCACTGGGGAGGAGCAAGTGAAACAAGACCAGACATTTATCGATGACTGGGATGGAACTCGATGTTTACCGACATCGAACAAAGATGTTTATAAGTGAAACAAGACCAGACATTTACCGATGACTGGGATGGAACTCGATGTTTACCGACATCGTACAAGGATGTTTATAAGTGAAACAAGACCAGACATTTACCGGTGTCAAAGAAAGCGCTACACGACCAGGCATTTACCGATGACTGGGAAGGAACTCGATGTTTACCGACATCGAACAATGATGTTTACCGACACCGAACAATAATGTTTACCGACACAAAAGAAAGAATACGCTTATGAAACGAAACCATTTACCGATGGCGAAAATGAAACACTCGATATTTACGAATAGCGAATCTGTTGGGGAATCTTAATGACAAAACCATTTACTGATGGTTAACAAGCAGTTGATGTTTACCGACATCGAATCAATGATGTTTACCGACACCAAAAAGGGAAAGGACACACACGGGTGTTGACAGAACTATTTTTTTTGTAGACACCACGAGAGACATGCCATTTACTGATGGCCAACGATTGGGATTCGACGTTTACCGACATCGAAAGATGATGTTCGCCGACATCAAAGAAAAGCACAGACATTTACGGGGATCAACACGACACTTACCGGTATCGCAAGGATGATATCTACATATGTCAAAATAAGGCAGACACCTACCGGTGACTGACTCGAAAGAGAATCAAGCTTTCCTTTCACGGACTGGTGAGAAAATAAATCTCACGGGGATTATCGGTTCTGAATGTTGCCAAGAGCAACTGCTGCAAATGCGCTACACTGATGTTGAAAGATGATCTGTCTCTGCCGGAGATATGATCCAATCTAGTTTAATGCATGTATGCATATGTTTGAGTTTTCTATGGCGTAATGCTCCACACTGAATGGAAATGCTACGCGATTTGAGAATGCGAATGCAAATGATGATTATTACATGCAAGATGCAAAGGGAGGAAAACTCCTGCTGGGAAAGAAAATGATCACTTTACTGAGCATACAATTTCTGATACGATCTTCCAACTCTGTAGGGACATACAACAATTCTGCTGAGGATAACATTCTCGGAACGGTAGAGAAACCAACTCAACTAGGGAGTCACTTGTTGGGAAAACACCAACCTCTCGACCATGCTAGGGAAACAAATTCCGAACTCGACTTAGACGACCCAACTTCTTACACGACTGGACAGTGTTGAAACGACAGGGTCTTCCTTCGAACAAACTTTGTATCATCTGCTTTAGCCATCAATCAAAGATAGCAACCTGCAAAACGGCAGGACATACATGCCCCAGGGGATCGTATGGACAAAATATACTCAAGTGTACTCAATATTCAAAATGATTTTCAGATGTTTTATCTTTCCGCACTTCATTGTCTAGCCTTCATGTTTTTTAGATGCAATGTTTATCAAAAATTCGGACGTTTTTTGCAAACAAAATAGTAGAATAAAAGAGAGCAATTTGACTGAATAACGACTTTTATTGATTGAAAATGGCCTATAAAGGCAAATACATCAGGAAGCAATTCCTAGGAAGAGGTAATTGCGCCAAAAGAGAAAATAGACTATCCTATTGGTAATGTGAACACGGTGTAACGGTGTATTCGTCACTTTATGATTTATTGATTAAATCAAAAGCAAAGCATACAAAGAATCGAGTCGCCACGCACTTTTATTTATCCAAAGGAATGGCTAAAAAGCGAACAAAAGCCTAAGAAGTTTTACACATAGAAAACTAATGAAAAGATCAGAGATCTGGGTAAGGGGTTAATTACGCAATGGGAATGTGTTAGGCACCCAAAACGTCCTAGGTACTCCTAGGGAGCCCTTTTCACAACTTGTTGTATGAAATGTTATTTGTTTATGAAATATTTATTGTGCAAACATGGATTGAAGGGATGAGGAAAGAATATACAAGTTATTATTTTTGTGTTTAAACGGATGAACCCGTTGCCTACGTACCTTTCCATGGAAGGTAAGGATCAAAACGCCGTAGTTCGGCTAAAAGATTTCCAAAAGTAAGTGAGTGAATTGATTTTAAACAAAAGCCCTAAGGTCTTTCATTATCCACGGGAGAAAACTCAACCTATATCAACAACAAGTCCACCATGTGAGAATAGCTTCGACATACTAGAGGGGTTAACCCTGTTTTCAGTATGGAAGTCTTACTGTTCGATCACTAAGGACAAGAGGCGAGATTAACATCAACCACTAAGATAATTAGGATCTATGGCTAATGTATGAAAACTTGATTAAGAAGTGGACTTGGGCCACAAAAGCAATTGAGTGAGTGAAATTAACCAATTTGGAGTATTCACAAAAATGAAGTCAAAGTATGATTAGAATTCAATTCAAAAGAAGTATTGTGAAAATGAAGTTTGAAAATCAGAGGCTTAGGGCCTAGGTTTCTAATTTGAAATCATGTCAAAATGTTTGCACAATAGTTTTCAAGTTTTGGGTTAACATGCAAATGGAGGTTTAAAGAAACAAAAGATGGGAGGGTTAAGGGATGTAAAACTTCTTAGATGTTCACCTCTTGAGATCATATGTAGATGATTCAAGTGATTCCTTTGGAATAGGCAACAAGCAAATAACAGATGAACAAAGTAAATGGATATCGGATGCCAATCAATGGACTTATTCCAATCTCACAAAACAAAATGGATACCAGATGCCAATCAATGGACTTATTCCAATCTCCTAAAACAAAGAGAAACATGGATACCAGATGCCAATCTATGGACTTATACTAGTCTCCTACCATATCACAGGAAACAACTGCCAATCAATGGACTTATGCTTGACTCCTCAATGGACAAAACAAAATGTTACAAAGTGATGAACAATGTTTATGCAATGGTATACAAGTAATGAAGATACATGCACAAAGGCACACTCAAGCAAATATGCACAGATGAATCAAGTAAGCAAACAATCAAGTCAATTAGCACACACTATACACAATCAATTAGGCTCAAGCAAGGTTAGGCTTTACAGCCAACTGGAATGGGGTATTTTGAGCTCTTAACCCTAACATTGAGGTTAGGGTGAAGCAGATGAAATGGAGATGAGGGGTGTGCCTCATAGCTCTTATCCCTGGTCAGGGAGAGCTTTTGATCATTGGAAAGTGTGGGAGTTCAAAAAGTTGGAACTCTTCTCCACAAATGATTGACTCTATAAGATCTTGGGTTCTTATTCACCATGCATCAACACATTGTGTGAGCAAGGTGAATGACACACTGAGTAGCAGGAGATGGATTACACATATCTTTTATCTGCCAATTGCCTCTTAAGAGGTCTTTACCTGCTTGGCACAAAATTAAACAACCACAAACATTGCCTCTTAAGGAGGGCTTCAGACAGGTGCCTACCAATAACAGTAGGTCTTCCAGACTACATGAAGATTAGGGATCATACCTAAGTGGTTAAACAACCAAGCAAAGCAAAGTTCAAATGAACTTAAAGCAACTTAGGTACCTGTGGAAACAACTAAACAAATCAGTACAAGGTTCAGACAAACAGACAACAGTCAATAAGCAACAGACAATCCCAATGTACAAAATGTGTAAGCCATAAGGCAAACTCAAATGAGTTAGCATCAACCTACAAAACACACAAGTGTTAGTAATCAAAAGCAAACATCAATGCTCAAATGATGAAGCATCATCAACTATGGAACTTGGATGCTTAAACCTGAAATCAAAGCTCACATGTAAGCAACAAACCACTAGGTCAAAGCCTAGGGTCAAAGATGAAGAAAAAATCCAAAACAGGGGCTGAAATTCAACACAAAGCAACTTCAAGCACATATTGATATATCCTAAAAAGGCTCACATCAAAATCAATCATCAAAAGCATTTCATGATCAAAAGAAATCCAAGACAATTTCAAAGCTCATATGTGATCATTATGAATAAAAAATTCAAATCAAAACAGAAATGATTCAAATAAATATGGAAAAATTCATTAACATTCAAGACACCTAACATGATCAACATACAATAAATCAGGAGAATCAGAGATCATTTGGCATGGAAATCAAATTGCACAAGTTGGACAATCAAAGGTGTGACACAAATTGTCACACCAAGTTAGCACATGCATAAAACATAAATGGCAATTGAGAAAAATGTCAAACCAAAACCAAAATGTCCAGCAATGTGTCTAGAATCAACATGCAAAATTTCACATTCATTGGATTAAAATCAAGCATTTCACAAAGAGATAAGCAAGGAAAGGTCACAATTAGACATATGATCATATAACCTAGCACCAAATAAAATCCAGCAATGCACAATTTTGGAAATCATCATGATAAAAAACTAGACAGAACAAGGATCAAGATGCAAAAAATTGGAGATAAAATGATGCATTTTTCAAATAGTTATGATTTTTCTAAGTTGAGGAAAAAAATAAAAATCAAAATGGACATGGCATTGGAAAATAGGAGGGAAAACATAAAATGATGAAGCATTTTGAATAAGTTCCTTCGCCAGGAATCGATCCATGGGCGAATTCAAAAGTGGTGCGCGCTAGGTGCTAAAACGCACCGTTTCATTTAATGAGGTGGCCAGTCAACGCTTGTGTGGCGCCAGTCAAAACAACGCGAGCCAATGGATACGCTTACTGGATGCATGCGTGGACCAATCCCAGCCAAACCCTAAGCCAGCACAGTAAAACCAGAGAAAGCGTTGCCAAATGCCAGAAACCGTGGCCATAGCATGAACTTCATTTTCTTCATGAGGAAGAAGATGAACAGTAACGAAGCTTCATGCGTTTCCAGAAAATTTTTCCAGAAAATCAAAACAAGGACATCAACATGTTGCACTTTTCATGGAGATCATGGATCAAACAAGAACTAAGCATAATTCCATATATTAAGAGCAAATCGAACAAAAGTAAATTCATGCATGAAACTTGAATTAACCCTAACTCAGTCAATAGTGCATCAAATTACGTGATTCTTTCACCAGATTCATCAGGAGAACAAGATCTACAATAATATAGCAATGGATTTCAAAATTAACAGATTCGAATTATGACCTCTTGAAGTGCAGAGCCTTTGAATTCACACGATCCACAGCCTTGAAGTGTTCAAATCCACTCTACAATGCTTGAAATAAAGTTTGATGAAGCAATTGAAGCTTGAAAGGTGCTGGATCTAGCTCAAAATAGAATCTCCATTTTCAACTTCATGAACTTGAACTGCACTATTCTTGCACGAATTCAACAAAACAGCAATTGATATATACTAAATCCAAGCTAGGGAACAAGAATATGAAGTCAAAATGCAATGCTATTTGGAAAAAAAATTGAATTATGAATGAGAGAAAAATTTGAAGTGAGAGAGAAATTGGATCTTGAAATGTGAAAAAATGATTAACCTCCTTCAATTTTGTTAGGGTTTAGGTATTTATATGCTCTACTAATCAACTTGCTAATCCATAATTAACTTGGTTAATGATAATAAGGTGTTTTGCAAAAAATCAAATTTGCATGGTGCATGTACCATTTACACGTGAACAGTACCAATTGCTTCATTATTTTCACTTAAAATCATTTTTTAAACTCAATGGCAATGGTAAAAAGTCCATACAATGCACTATTTTTTAATTTTGCAATTTCCCTCCAAAAAAGACATGGAATAGCAAGTGATCATGTGATGAGAATTCATGTAATGTGATGCATGATTTGGAAATTAGAGGTCAAGAGGAGAATATTGCAAAAAGAACCACTCATTTTGGAGCTTTGAATCAAAAGATATGGCCATTTGAAGTCCCATGCATACTTGGCAATGATTTGATCATATCTCCTCAACCACACATCATATGCTCATGATCTTAGACATTTTAGAAATGGGAGAGAAAGATCTACAACTTTCATGTTCAACAAAATTTCATTTGAAGCTTTTTTAATGATGTAATATTGAGTTGAAGTTGGTCCAAAACCCTTCCATTTTTGGAAAGTTCAAATTATGGGTCACTTTCTATTTTGGGAAATTTTTGACTGGACCTCAAATTCTTCAATGTGAGTGTTTGAAATGTCAAATGAGACTTGTTTGAACATGAATGAAGTATTTCTAGTCACTTCCCGCCTCCAAATCCACAGTTGACTTTGCAGTTGACTTTCTAGGCCTTCAGTTGACTTGGAAGTGTTCTGATGAAATTCAAGCCTCTACCACTTGGGATTTTGCTTCAAACAGACATCATAACTCATATGAGCTCTTGTGAATGATTGTGGGGTCCAAATCTCAAGAATGAACACCATCTATTGCTCAATGAATGCCTTTGATGTCTTGACCTGTTATTACTTTATCTGCAAGACAAAGGTTAGATGACATATTTTTGTACTTTTGGTTAGTGATTAAAAGAAAAGCAATGACATATAAATGCAATGAATGCTTGGTGATCAAGAAACACTCTCAAAAGAATCCCACCCATAGGGAAGGAAGCAAGGTGCACAATGATCCTTGAGGCAATGCAACGATGTGATATGATGCCATGAGGAATCTTAGGGGCAAAATTGGGGTCTTACACACGGTATTCCACTATTTTCCAATTCTGTTATGACTCATAGATCTTCACTTTCCCCCAAATTCTTCGCTTTCTGAGAAGAGTGATTGGACCGATCATATCCTTCTAGATGGTAGACACTGAAACGCGATGAAGTACAGATAACTCAGACTGTAGTCTTCGCTTTAATCCCTCTTTTGCCTGGACCGCCTTTTCAGGTTTCCAATCCACCGGGATACCCATTTTTGCCTAAGCCGCCTTTGCAGGTTTTCGACTTACCGGGTGTACATATTATTTTTATTCTTTATCCCTAACTTTTGCCCGAACCTTTTTCTTTTCTTTTTCTCTTGGTTCGCCGGGATGCCCTTTTTTGCCTGGACTTTTTTTTTGTCCAGCGGGTCAGTTTATGCGAAGTATTTTTTGACTACATCTGAATTCACAGGGGACGGAAAATTTTCACCATCCATAGTTGTAAGCATCAAGGCTCCACCAGAAAAGACCTTTTTAACAACATATGGACCTTTCATAATTCGGAGTCCACTTGTCCCTGTTATCTGTACCGGGAGGAAGGATCCTCTTCAAAACCAAATCACCTATCTGATAGCTTCGAGGACGCACTTTCTGATCAAAGGCTTTCTTCATCCTTCTCTGATATAGTTGTCCATGGCACACAACTTCTAATCGCTTTTCCTCAATTAAATTTAACTCATCAAACCTGGCTTGAACCCACTCAGTCTCGTCAAGTTTTACATCCATCATCACCCTCAAAGAAGGGATTTCAACTTCTACTGGCAAGACTGCCTCCATGCCATACACAAGTGAAAACGGAGTTGCCCCGGTTGATGTACGCACTGAGGTACGATACCCATGCAAAGCGAAAGGCAACATCTCATGCCAATCCTTGTACGTCACAACCATCTTTTGCACAATCTTCTTAATGTTCTTGTTTTCCGCCTCTACAGCACCATTCATCTTTGGTCTGTAAGGAGAAGAATTGTGGTGTTCGATCTTAAAGTCTTTGCAAAGCTCTTTCATCATCTTATTATTGCGATTTGAACCATTATCAGTGATGATTCTCTCAGGAACCCCATAACGACAGATAATTTCTTTCTTAATGAATCGAGCAACCACTTGTCTGGTAACATTGGCATAGGAAGTTGCTTCCACCCACTTGGTAAAGTAATCAATCGTGACTAGGATGAAGTGGTGTCCATTAGAAGCAGTAGGCTCAATCTTTCCAATCATATCGATGCCCCACATCGCGAATGGCCAAGGAGAATTCATAATATTCAGAGGGTTTGGTGGTACATGCACTTTATCTGCATAGATCTGACATTTGTGGCACTTCCGAGCGTATTTGAAACAATCAGAGTCCATTGTTATCCAGTAATAACCGGCTCTTAACAACTTCTTGGCCATTGCATGACCACCAGCATGGGTACCGAAAGATCCCTCGTGTACTTCCTGCATTAACATGTCTGCTTCGTGTCTAACCACGCATCTGAGCAGAACCATGTCAAAGTTTCTCTTGTACAACACATCATCCTTGTTCAAGTAAAAGCTTCCAGCTAGCCTTCTCAGTGTCTTCTTGTCATTCTTTGACGCTCCTTTAGGATACTCTTGGCTTTTGAGGAAATTCTTAATATCATAAAACCACGGCTTCTCATCAATGGCAGACTCGGCTGCAAACACATACGCAGGCCTCTCGAGTCGATTCACAGCAACGTGTGGCACATGATTTTGCCAATGAGCTTTAATCATGGAAGACAATGTGGCTAAGGCGTCAGCCATTTGATTTTCGTCTCGGGGTACATGATACAACTTTACTGTCTTGAAGAAAGTCAGGATCCTTCTGGTGTAATCTCTATAAGGAATCAAATGTGGATGATGAGTATTACAGTCTCCATTGACTTGGTTAATCACTAGAGCAGAATCTCCATAAATGTCCATAGTTTTGATCCTTAGATCGATGGCTTCCTCAATCCCCATGATACAGACCTCGTACTCAGCTTCGTTGTTGGTTACTTCAAAAGTCAATCTGGCAGAAAAAGGTATGTGTGCACCTTTAGGATTAATGAGTACTGCCCCAACGCCATTTCCATTCACATTTACCGCCCCATCAAACATCAGTGTCCACTTGTCATCGGGATCCGGTCCTTCCTCGACAAGAGGCTCTTCACAATCTTTCATCTTTAAGTACATGATATCTTCATCAGGGAATTCAAACATCATCGGCTGATAGTCATCAATTGGTTGCTCGGCAAGGTAATCAGACAGGATACTACCCTTGATGGCCTTTTGCGACGTGTACTGAATATCATACTCTGTCAAAATCATCTGCCAACGAGCCACTCGTCCGGTAAGAGCCGGCTTTTCAAAGATATACTTTACTGGGTCCGTCTTAGAAATCAACAAGGTAGTATGGTTCAACATATACTGTCTTAGTCGGCGAGCAGCCCATGCCAAAGCGCAGCAAGTTTTCTCGAGCAACGAATATCTTGTTTCACAGTCGGTAAACTTTTTGCTAAGGTAGTATATTGCATGCTCTTTTCGACCAGACTCGTCATGTTGTCCCAATACACACCCCCATCGAATTCTCTGTTACTGAAAGGTACATTATCAAAGGCCTCCCAGGAACTGGAGGTATAAGAATTGGAGGTTTCTGCAAATATTCTTTTATCTTATCAAAAGCTTTTTGACAATCATTGTTCCACCTGATTGCCTGATCTTTTCTTAGCAATTTTAATATCGGTTCGCACGTAGCTGTTAGGTGAGATATGAACCGTGCAATGTAGTTCAGCCTCCCTAAAAACCCACGAACCTGTTTTTCCGTTCTTGGTTCAGGCATTTCTTGAATAGCTTTTACTTTCGCTGGATCAACCTCAATCCCTTTCTTACTGATAATGAAACCTAACAGCTTTCCAGATCTCACTCCAAACGTACACTTGTTTGGATTCAGCCTCAGTTTGAACTTTCTCAATCTTTCGAACAACTTTTGCAAGTTTACCAAGTGCTCCTCTTCTGTCTAAGACTTCACAAATATTTATGAATCTTGGTGGTGATTCTCTGACTGATTCTCAGCAAATATTTATGAATCTTGACCAAGCATTTACTCCTACCGTTAATTCCTAAGCATGGTCTGGCCTATTTAAAGGATGTTTCAGCACTCCTCTTCTCACAAGAGCGACATTCCATTCCCTCTAAACCATGGGGTTTGTTAAAATCTGGGCATATTGCTCCTGGATCTGGTTTTGTGAAGGTGTCATATACAAATGTTTAGCTAAAAAGGGGGAGAGAAACATTGTCCTGAGGATGCACCAGAAGCAAGCAACATCTGGTAGCAAGGAGAAGATGGATTCAGACACAAAAGTCACTAACTAGGTATATCAGTTGTGTCTTGTGATCTAAGTTAAGAAGACAGTTGTGTCTTATGATCCGAGTTACATTATCTATGTACTCAGTATTACATATTCTTCAGGAAGCCCTCCTGTTGAGGGGAAGGGTTGTGATGCAGCTGTGTCTTGTACAGCTTCTTCCTCATGTACACCAACAGTGGTGGTGGCATTGGGGCTGTCAAAGACAAAGAGGGAGTGCAGACCCATATTGGGATTATTTGTTTTAGCTAAAATTTGCCAAAGGGGGAGATTGTTAGTACCTTAGGATTGGCATTAATTTTGTAAAACAAATAATGTAATCACCTCTGTTGTTTTAATATGTTGGGTTGAAGAAATTCAACATCTGGACCAACATGTCATGTAAGATGTCACAACATTGGGACTGTGACATCTCACATGTGTATCAAACTGAATCAGTTAATTCTGGTTTGGTTTGTGATTAATTAGGAGATCTGGTGAATATCCTATCTCCTATGTGAAGATCTTGAAGATTCAATCAGAAGATTTGGTAATATATTTGGTGAATATACAGTTCCCAAATATGGAGATCTTTTAGGAAATAAAAGATTGAAGACCATGATTGGAGCAGAAGATTTCTGCCAGCTCTATAACAGCAAAGGAAAGATTTGCTGCGATTTCTGAAGGCCCAAATCCAGTTGGGTAGTTAGGTTATAAATAGTAGTTTGTAACCTAGGTTTTATAAGCCTCAAACAATGTAAAAATTAGGGGTATGTGTGAGGTAAACCTCCCAACCTGTGGGAAGGTTACCAAGTGTTTCTCAGTGCTTGAAAGCATGAGATTATTTGTAACTCAAAGCCTGTAGGCAAGAGTGGTTATGTTCTTGAACGAAGCTGTGAAGCAAGTTCAAGTTGTTTAAACATTACATGGTACTTGTAATGGTAGGAATGGAAACTGGAGGTTTCTATCTAGGAGTGCCTAGGTATAGATTGCATTGGGTAGGGATTAAGTGAGGAGTTGTAAACGGGGGAGTTTAACTCTGAATTAATACTACTAATAGTGGATCTTCTTCCTGGCTTGGTATGCCCCCAGAGTAGGTAACGTTGTACCGAACTAGGTTAACAATTACTGGTGTTTTTACCTTCTGCACACTATATTTTGTTTGTTATAACTCAGTCTATTTTGAGTCTGTTTTTGAAGGGAATAACAGACCTAACACATAGCCTGCAGTCTGAATGCAAAATAGAATGTTATGACATTCATCATTGACTGCTGATACTTATAGACTGGTTGGTCTGTCACAGTTCACCCATCTGTAATGCTGGGACAGGTGATGATCAAATCAATGTTGTGACATCATTCTGATAACTGGGCAGGATCAATAAACATAAGGGCTATGTTTGATTTCTACTGTGTCTTTGCACTAGATGGATAAAACTGGATGTTCTTCTTTCCATGGTGGTATATTAGCAGATGTCTTGACATCTGTGACTGAGTGCATATGAGTACTAGGCTTTAATTGTTATAACTGTCTTGTTGTATTAGTAACAATGTTGGATCAGATGTCATGACTTTGTGAAGAACATCTGAACTCTGACTATACCAGAATTTCAGATATGAATGCAGAATGATGTGATGCAATGCAGTGACATGCAAATCAAGGTTGCTGTATCTGCTTGAATATTTGTTGGGTTGCACTATCTGAAGAGAAACCCACTGAAGAATGTAATACGAGATCAAAACCCTGCTCCAGAAAACCGAGTTGGTTGTATATCACGAGGCACAGGATCAGAACTTCAACATGAATTCTAAACCGGGAACCATAGAACACAATCATCGACTTAGAACCCATACTTCAGAACCAACGGTCGCCAACAAGAACCAAACAAAAGTCACCAACAGGACATGGTCACCAACAGAACAAGTCACCATCAGTACCTGTAAATGATCATTCCCGCCCCACTCACGGGTGTAATCTAGGCCAGGGTAAGGTCAAGAGAAACGCAGGATAAACAATCCTTTCAAGAATATCATCATATGCACACCAGGTGTATGCAACGATAATACCCCATCAGAATCTGAACTGCTCGTGATACCATGTTCCGCTAAGTGGCGCCATACCACCCGCTTCCCATGAATCACTTTATTCCTAGGTGTCCTAAAGTTCACTCATAGCCTATGTATTGGGCTTATCTCTCATAGAACACTCCATCCCAACAAACAAATAAACCAACAGCAGAGCCAACAGATACAGCAATGATATGTACACAATGCAATGAAGCAGGTAAATGCTGAAAAATAAATAACTGTACAAAAGAATGAACACCTAATAAACAAACAACCTACAAAAGCTAGGAGGGACTCGCTTAGGGAAACCAGGGTCCCCAGCAGAGTCGCCAGCTGTCGCAACCTAAAAAAATGAATGTGAGAAAACAACCAGCGAGAAAGAAATGATAGAAGAGTTGCCACCGTGCGTTATTCATCCCAAAGGAGGGAAAGGAAACACTCGAAGTAAACCTGAAAAAAGGAAAGGAAAAGACAAGGTCTCACAACCAAATCTTGGGTTCGGGAGCCGATTATGCGAAGGGAAGGTATTAGCACCCCTACGCATCTGTAGTACTCTACGGGATCCACTTTTGTTGTTCTTGTCTAAAGGGTGTAGGTTTATCTAATGTACTATTTACTAAAAGGGGGGTCAAAAGAAAATGACTCGCACGGATGTCGCATCCACTGCATACGTATCTCATCTGAATATGAGAATCAGAGTCTTCGTAGCTCAGCTACCTAGGGGTTAAAGAGGAGTGTGCTCGCTAAGACATCGCGTCTTATGCCTACGTATCTCATCTGGAATGAGAATCAGAGCAAGCCGTAGTTCGGATAACTACGGGTTAAGGGTTGTGTTTTTGGATGAACGACGTTACTACGCAATCTACCGGATGCTCGACCTTTGGAGACTTACTCGCCTGTAGTAGAAGGAGTTAACGTGTTCTTAGGAGAAGAAAAATCAATGAGTTTGTTTGTGTTTTAGGAATGCTCATGCAAAAAGGAAGTCCTATACGAAGGAACAGTGCTACCTTAATTGACACGCAAACGAGAGACTGTACGAAGCCTAGCAATCTTATGGGGAAACGATCACACCACACAAAACATGTATCTTAAAGTAAACGCGCCAACAGGGGGGATCAAAGATACATGGGTAGGGCTTTAGTCAAGAGGGGTCATATCAACCTCGACAAACAAGCCATGGAAAGGTAATCAAATGGGCTCTTAACCACTGACATTGAACGTCAGGGTGACCAGATCAAAAGGGTAATGAGGATAAGATCTCATAGCTCTTAACCCTGGACAGGGTGAGCTCATGACAAAAAGTGGGGATTCAGAAAGGTGGAACCCTCTCCACTGACTGACCGGACAAAAGATCTTGGGCTTTTGTTCTGAAGCATCGACACGTAGTGTGAGCATAAAGAACGACACACTGAATAACGGGGGATTGATTACTAATCCCTTTTATCCGTCAATTGCCTCTTCAGGGAGGTCTTTAGAACTGATGCCTCTTCTTGGAGGTCTTTGGGCACAAAAGTAAACAAACAAAAGAAAACATTGCCTCCTATTGAGGTCTTCCAGCTAAGAAAGCGGTAAAATGCGGGAAAGATGTAAAAGTACCACACGTATAAAGATCCGAAGTAATAGCAACTAACGACACAAGAAACCCAGAGATCTCTCAAACTGGCACCACCAAAGAAAGCAAGTCAGCACAGGTAATCGGAATAAACCTCCAGGTGGTATCCCACAAATAAAGTGGAATGCCAAGCAAGCTATCCTTTCAGGAGTCATGTGAGCCCTCACAAAAAACTCAACAAACAGGTTAGAGTGACAAGATGGGGCGCAATCAAGAGTTGCCCCAAATTAAAATGTAACCACATGAATCATGCTATTAAAATTCACAAAAAGAGCTCACAAAAAGCAACCAAGTGTAGGAGGCCTAAACCTCTTGTCAAACACATGCATCAAAAGGGTATCAAAAATTTCAGGTTGAAAGTATAAAGTAGTGGAAATAGGGCAAACCTGATTGGAGAGATCGAATGAAATTGAATTGCCCGGTTGGGTTTGCAAAGCAATCTTAGGGTTTATACGAGATGGAATTGGTTCTTTGCAGATGAGTTCCTTTCAGTCTCTGGAGGTTGCTCTGAACTCTGTTAGCTCTTCTCTCACTATCTTTTTCCCAGGGTTTTTTGGGAGATGGAAGTCTAGAATTTATAACCTTATTTTTGTGACTTTGTGGGCTCAAAAGAGAGAGGTCCAAGTCCAAGATTTTTCTATTATATTTTATTTATTTATTTATTTACTTTATTTTTTTTTTCGTTTTTTTTTTCAAAACGCGTGGGCTTCGCCTAGCGAGCATGACAGTTCATGAACAAACTTTTGCTCCTTCAAGATTAACGTTTTGACTGATGAATAGACCCCATTTGAACATGTTGGAAATATCTCAAGTCATTCCCTTGTGTTGACTGATCACCCAGATAGGACCCACAAAGTGTCTTGGATGATATTCAAGCTTTTTGGATCTAATTCCGATTGACATGATGAAATGCAATATGAAATGTTAAATGACCTAAAAATGAATGCATGAATGAGGGGGGTAAATTTTGAGGTATTACAAATATCATACACGGATAACAACATCTGCCAACGGGCAATCTTCCCAATTAAAGCAGGCTTCTCGAAAATGTACTTGATTGGATCCATTTTGGATATCAACCAAGTAGTATGATTCAACATATACTAGCGCAGACGCTTAGTAGCCCAAGCCAATACACAACAAGTCTTTTCAAGCATAAAATACCGAGTCCCACAGTCGGTAAACTTCTAACTGAGGTAGTAAATTGCATATTCTTTCTTTCCAGTTTCATCTTACTGACCAAGAACATAACTCATACTTTCATCGAGCACAATCAAATACATGATCAACGGTCTTCCTTCAATACGTGGAGACAGAATCAGAGGCTCGAGCAGATACTCTTTGATACTATCAAAAGCTTTTTGGAAATCTTCAGTCCAATCACAAGATTGATCTTCCCGAAGAAGCTTGAATATAGGTGCACACGTGGCAGTCATATGTGAAATGAATCTTGAGATATAATTCAAGCGGTCCAGAAAACCTCTGACTTGCTTCTCAGTTTTGGGTGCAGGCATTTCTTGTATTGCTTTGACCTTGGCATGATCAACTTCAATACCCTTCTCGCTGACAATAAAGCCTAACAACTTACCAGAACAAACACCAAAAGTACATTTATTGGGATTCTAGCGGAGTTTGTACTTCCTCAAATGCTGGAATAGCTTCAATAAATGATCAACATGCTCTTCTTCATCACTGGATTTAGCAATCATATCATCAACATAGACTTCGATCTCTTTATGCATCATATCATGAAAAAGAGTGGTCATAGCTCTTTGGTATGTTGCACCAGCATTCTTTAAACTGAAAGGCATCACTCTATAATAGAATGTTCCCCAGGGTGTAATGAATATGTTCTTCTCCATATCTTCGGGTGCCATCTTGAACTGATTATAACAGGAAAATCTGTCCAAAAACGAAAAGGCTTTGAATTTAACTGTTTTGTCTACCAACATATCAATGTGTGGCAGAGGAAAATCATCTTTCGGACTAGCTTTGTTCAAATCTCTATAATCGACACACATGCGGACTATTCCATCCTTTTTCGGAACAGGCATAATATTGGCCACCCATTGTGGATACTCAACGGTAATAAGGAAACTGGCATCAATCTGCTTTTTCACTTCTTCTTTGATCTTTACTTCCATATCAGAATGAGTCCTCCTTAACTTCTGCTTGACTGGCGGGCATTCTGGCTTCAACGGTAATCTATGCTCCACAATCTCAGAATCCAAACCAGGCATGTCTTGATAGGACCAAGCAAACACATTTGCATACTCTCGAAGAAGATCAATCAACCCCTTCTTAACCTCTGGACACAGTTGAGACCCAATCTTGACTTCCTTCACATCATCTTCGGAACCCAAGTTGACTAACTCAATCTGTTCTTCGAATGACTGAATGGCTTTTTCCTCGTGCTCAAGTAGACGAGACAATTCATCAGACACTTCTTCATCAATCTCTTCCTCAGCCTTAAACATAGGGAAATCAAAGTTTGGAGAGGGAATAGGATCATTGTATTCAATGGGTTTAGGCACCAACCTGCATAATGATTTGATATTTTAATTTTAGAGAAGTGAATTGTGACCAAATATTATGCAGATAGACAATTATTATTTATTTATGTTTTTTGTGATTACCATTTTCAGAAAAGCAAAAAGTAAAAATAAAACATCATAGATATGGATGAATAGAATTGCATTTTATTGATTATAATTTGGAAAATGCCCAACAATGTTCACTTCTCCCTTAGGCATAGGAGAAATTTTTTTCTAAAATAATGAAAAAAAAGAGCAAATTACTTAGAACGATGGACAATAACAGGAACATCAACAGCAACCCAATTGTTGTAAGCCTTGCCATACGTCACAAAGTTGGTGCAGTCTTCGTCTTTATCGCCCTCGATCATAGCAGCTGAGTGTTGTTCATTACCATGGATGAACCCTCCGCTACGGAAACTTATTTTCACTTCTTCAATTTTGACTTTAAATGGCCCTTGCTGAAATCCCAATCCAACTTTGTTCTTGTTATCGGCGACCTCTACCATAAGGCCCCACTGATTTGTACTTCCATCTTCAATAATTTTTTGAGCATCGCTGAAAGAAGACATGGGTGCCCCTGTTTTCTTTATCTCAGCAATAGATAGAGCTCAGAACGAAGTTCCAACCTCCTCCTCAGCTTCAACATGTGAAAAGGACGATAGATGGCTCACCAAAAGTGTTTTCTCTCCACCTACAATGACAAGCTTGCCATTCTTTACAAATTTCAATTTCTGGTGCATAGTGGATGTTATAGCTCCAGCTTCATGGATCCATGGCCTCCCCAACAAATCACTATAGGTCGGGTGGATATCCATTACTTGAAAAGTAATTTGAAATCACTCGGACCTATCTTCATTGGAAGGTCCACTTCTCCTATAACAGTCTTGCGAGAACCATCAAATGCTTTGACGATCACGCCACTGCATCTCATCGGGGTACCTTGATAGGATAACCTAGAAAGAGTTGGTTTGGGAGTATATTCAAAGAATAACCGGTATCAACTAACACATTTGACAGTGCATCCTCCTTGCAATTCATTGATATATGCAGTGCTAGATTGTGATTTTTGCCTTCCTCGGGAAGTTCTTCATCACAAAAACTAAAGTTGTTGCAGGAAGTAATGTTAGCCACAATATGGTCAAATTGATCCACGGTTACATCGTGCTCGATGTAGGCTTTCTCCAACACTCTTTTCAATGCTTCTTTGTGCGCTTCGGAATTCATTAGCAGAGACAACACTGAAATCTTCGAAGGAGTTTGGAGCAGCTGCTCCACCATATTAAATTCACTTTTCTTGATTAATCATAGTACCTCATCACTATCATTAGGCTTCAATTTGCTGGATTGACCTGACTAACACATTAGAGCATTAACTGGGTTTACTGCAGGTACATCAACCTTCTTACCAACCGACACATCTTCTATTACTTCTTTCAGGAATATTGGACCAAATACTCGACCACTACGGGTCACCTTCGCAATATCGACTATATTCACAACAGAATTGGTTGTAGGCAATGGAACCTCTTGACCATTATCTACCATGGTAGCATTATATTGATACGGAACAACTCTATCGGATGCATACCGTATGGGGCTCGCTAACCGTATCACTAACGGCGATACCGATTTGTTGACGATGTTGATGTCGCTACTATCAAATTGAATTACTACCTGCTCAGGGGTCTTGAACACTGGAACAATAACATTCACATCATATATATCCCTCGACTATTAAATCTGGATTACATTCTCATCTATCAACTTATGGATATCCCTCTTGACGATCAAACACCCACGGGGGTTTACACTACAAATTACACAACCATCATGGTCGTGCTCACAATCACCGATGGTACACAGGGTCCTATGCATCTCTACCAAGGACCTACGAATACGTCACACATCGAATACTCGGAAATTTCCTGGACAACCATCTACCATATTGATAGAATAATTACCATGAGCGGGCAATGGGTTGGCTTTGACGTTCGGCGCACGGTCCTCAAAGGACATCATCCCACTTTTTACCAGTTTCTGGACCTCATACTTCAATGGGTAACAGTTTTCAATATCATGGTCGGGAGCTCCTTCATGAAAGGCACAATGGAGTTCGGGCTTATACCACCACGGAAGTGAGTCTGGAATTTGAGGCGGATTTCTTGGCTGGAGTAGGTTCTTGAGAACCAAAGACGGATAAAGTTCGGCATATGACATGGGAATAGGGTCAAAAGAGACCTTCTTCCTCTCGAAATTTTGTTGTTGCTGATTATTGTTATTGTTGTTGTTGTTTGTTCTTTGTTGTGGCTGTTGTTGACGTTGTTGTTGAATTGGCACTGATTGATTATTTGAATTGTTTGAAAATACTGGGATAACTGATGAAACTTGATGTTGATGCTGACGCGGTTGTGGATTTCTTCTGACATGAGGCCTCATTTGCCTCTCTACAGATACTGCATTGGCTTCCCCTTCCTTCTTTCTAGCGAAACTGCTTCCATATTTCTTGCTTGATGACACCTCTTATTTAGAAAAATGTCCCTCACGGACTCCTTCCTCTAACCTCATCCCCATGTTTACCATTTCGGTAAATTCACTAGGGGCACTAGCAACCATTCGTTCGTAATAAAACGAACTCAAGGTCTTTATGAAAATCTTAGTCATCTCTTTCTCTTCCAACAAAGGATTAATCTGAGCAACAAGCTCTCTCCATCTCTATGCATACTCTTTGAATGTCTCTATGTCCTTCTGCGACATAGACCTCAGTTGGTCTCTATCAGGTGTCATGTCTACATTGTACTTATACTGTTTCACAAAAGCTTCACCCAAATTATTAAATGTGTGAACACTTGCACTATCTAGCCCCATGTACCATCTCAAATCGGCACCAGTCAAACTGCCTTGGAAGTAGTGAATTAATAACTGATCATTATCAGTTTGAGTTGACATTTTTCTGACATACATAACAAGGTGGCTAAGTGGACAAGTATTTCCCTTATACTTTTCAAAGTCATGGACTTTGAACTTCATCGGGATCTTGACGTTTGGCACTAAGCAAAGTTCAACAACACTTTTACCAAACAGATCTTTCCCTCTCAACGTTTTCAACTTCTTACACAGCTCAAGGAACTGATCCTTCATCTCATCCATCTTCTCATAAACATCAGGGCCCTCAGACGGCTCAGAATGGTAGACGGTGTCCTCAACACGAGGCAAAGTATGAACAACTGGAGGCGGCACAGACATGATCGGGCTAGATACTGGCATAGAAGCAAATGTAGGTGCAAACCCTTCAGGCATGAAATTGGGTGGCAT
This sequence comes from Lathyrus oleraceus, assembly GCF_024323335.1. Classification (NCBI taxonomy): domain Eukaryota; kingdom Viridiplantae; phylum Streptophyta; class Magnoliopsida; order Fabales; family Fabaceae; genus Lathyrus; species Lathyrus oleraceus. Next base: position 438,666,884 of record NC_066584.1, on the reverse strand, counting down.
TCCCCACGGGAATCCATAGGCATAGACGGATCGGATTGAGTAGCAGCAACAGGAACAGTTGAGGTAGCAACCTCTGAGATGACAGTCCTCTAAGGAGGAGGAGTTGTGGGAGTTGGAGAAGACTGATTCTGAGCATCTAGAACAGACTCCATCATAGTAGTTAGGCGAGCAATCTCATACTCCATTTCTCGTTTTCTTGCTCTAAGTGCTCCATGATTCTAGGTTGATTGGCGCGAGTGTTGTATCGGCGAGTCATCTTGGCTGAAGTATAGAAGAATAACCGATAAGACATCTGGCGGAAGAAAACTTGTTTATGCAAATGATACATGAAATACAATGTTTTGTTTATTTTTATTTTCAAGGAACCTACTGTTTTATTTGCAAATATATAATAACAATATTAACAATTTGATTGACCATAAAAATCTCTTTTATTCATATAAGTTGGAAGGGTTAAGTACAATTTCAGAAACCAAATACAAGAGAAAAGGAAACTAGTCATCATAAGGATCTCCTAACAACAATGTCAGATGATCTGGCCGTGGGCGCGTACTTCCTTCGGATGCGTCGAATCTCATTCTCAAAAGAAGTCTTCATCTGAGCCTTCTCAAGGACAAGTTGGTCAACAATCTTCTTCTAAGCACCGGTAGGCTGAGGCATACTAGAGGAAGATGGACCCTCTGGTTCTCTCTGTCTCTTTACTGCTCGGTCTTCAAGAAGTTCAATAAGTGTATCTTTGTCCTTAGACTCAAGCTGCAACTCATCATGCTTTTGGCTCAAAGCATGGAACCGTTCTTCCCACATATCTCTCTCTTGCTTCATCTTGGCGAGTGTGTCTTCCAACTCCTCTACATCTTGGTTAGGGAGAGTTGATGGCTCAACCACAGCCATAGACATAGGTATCTCATAAGCAATATGGCATCTTCAACTCTAAAGCTCTCTTCTTCACCCAAGTAGTGTAAGCTTCCAAAGCTACACAGTTGCGCGGACCCAGCTCAGATCTTCCTTTCCTATGCACATTATGCCAAGCATGAACTCTCTTCTGCTTCAAATGTTGGGGATCTTTACTCTCTTGATAGAAAAGACCTTATAACTGAGTGTTATTAGGTTTATCTCTCAAGGGGAACCCAAGTTGATGACGAGCCAAAGAAGGGTTATAGTTAATTCCTCCTTGTGTACCAATGAGAGGAACATTAGAGAATTCACCACAACTATCAATAATATCCAAGCCACTCAAGGCAGAGTCATACCAAATTATATCATCATTAGTGAGAGACATAAGTCTCTAAGACCACTGTAGACATTGTTTGTTCTCCATAAAAGCAGGCGTCTGAGGCAAGTGCAAAATAAACCACTTGTATAGAAGAGGAACACAACACACAATATTTCCACCCCCTTTAGAATTCCTTAAATACAAGGAGAAGTGCACATCACCCAATAAAGTAGGTACAGGATTCCCAATCAAGAAGATTCTAATGGCGTTAAAATCAACAAAACTGTCAATGTTAGGGAACAAAGCCAAACCATAGATGAGCAACACAAAGATAGCTTCAAAAGCATCCACACTACAGGCTTGAGCCAAGACAATCGCTTTCCTTATGAGAAACTCAGAAGTCAATCCAAATATTCCTCATTTCTTCACCCAATGAGCCTCAATCTCAGACTTCTTCAGATGAAGAGCTTCAGCTATAATATGAGATTTTAGAATATCCTCCAATCCACTAAAGGGAAACTTGTCAGAAACAGGTATTCCCAAGAGATGGGCATACTCCTCTAACGTAGGCATAAGCTGATAATCGGGAAAAGTGAAGCAACGGTTGAGGGGGTCATAAAACTGAACCAATACACTCAAGAGTCCTTCCACTACATCAGCAGATAATACAGACAGAAGTTTCCCATGACGTTGCTTGAAGTTCAAGGGATCTAATACAAAAGATGATAACTTCCTTAACTCTTTTAAGTCGGGACATCTGAAACTGTACTTCTTAGTGTTCCTTCATCCATAATCCATGGTCTAAAAATATTTGCAAATAATACCTCAGTTCCTTGAAATTATTTTCGTGTGATGAATGTTATGATGCGCATGAATGCATGAATGCAACAATCACAAATAAGGGATCACACACAAGGCAAACAAACAAAGGTCAAGGGATGAATCAAGTCATTGTCAAGATCAATCATCCATTTTTGTGGATTATGGTTTTCACCTTATCAACACCCGAGTTTAATTGATATTGACAAGACTTGATTGGATCAACCAAGAATCAAGGGTTTGTTGTGAGTCACGAGCATGGAGTTAGGTTAAGAACCATCCCAAAGGAATGTACTAAGGATAAAAACATGTAGATCATGTTCTAAAAAGTTCCCAGAGTCTTAATTCCATTTATCACATATTATAAGTTAGGATGACTGACTCATCAATCCATAATATTCTCAAGAGAAACTCGTCTGAATGTAGTATCGCGTAACAACTATTATCAAGTCTACACATGAACAGTCTTCGCACTACATCCTAAATAGTCCAAGTTGGGTTAAATGTTCTATGGTCCTCAGCTTCTCGGACCCCAAATCAGAGAAAGTAATGCCTAACCATAAATGACTTGTGTGACATCAATAGCTCTAAAAGGGTCTCCACTGAGTAGATAGGTCTCAAGCCAACTTGTTAAGGACTACTCCACACAAGTCGAACATGACTATACCATCCTCATATCTTAATTGCACTCAAGTTCGGGTTAGAACTTATCTCACCACTTAGAGATCACCAAGCACAACAAGTAGATTATATCACACAAAACAAGTATATAAACATCAAATATACAATTATATACACATAAAAAAGTAGGCTAAACCCACTGGAGACTACTCCCCAGCAGAGTCGCCACTTAATTTCTATAGCTGTAAATTCATGACCATTAATCCATGGATAAACTTAACGTCACTAAAACTAGAGTCACCGCCGTGCTTTTATTGTTTCCAAAGGAAAAGGGAAAAGTACGAACAAAACCCAAAGATAAGAAGTTTTCAAATCAAAACTAATAAAATGCCAGAGATTACAGGTAAGGGGGTTGGTTACATAGAGGGAAGGTGTTAGCACCCAAAGTGTCCTATGTACTCCTAGAGAGCCCTTTTTGTGTGTGTATGTGTTTTTTGGTATAAAATATGTTTGCAACAAATAGAGTGTGGGGATGAGAAAAGAATTCATTAATTATATTTTTGTGTTTGACAAGACCTTCGGACTTGTGCCTACATACCAACATAAAAATCAGGGATCAAAACTTCGTAGTTCGTGGTATCAATTTCAAAGTGAGTGAATTTCTTTTAATCAAAATGTTAAATTTAAAAGAGGGACAAAGGCCAAAAAAAGAGTTTGAATGAGTGTTAGTTATTTTTGTCTTTTGAAATTTTAAGTCAATATGGTTAAGTTCGTTTATAAGTTTGATTTAAGAAAAGAGTTTAAAAAAAGCAACGGCATAAGGCCAAACTCTCTAATTTGCAATAAAGTCTAAGTTTAGAAATCATAAGCAAAGAAGATTTTGAGAAAAGGGGGGAGAGATTTTGAAATTTAAGAGAATGAGAGGAGATGAAGAGACTAATCCTAAGCAAGAATTTAAAAGTTAAGGGTTGAAAGCATTTGACCAATGGGACGCAATCCAATAAACAAGAATGTCATATAGAAACCCACTTTTCCTTTGGACTTTAAAATCAAGCAATATCAATAAACAAGTAGCAAGATGAAGATCAAGGCATCAAATAAAGATAGCCACATCCAAGCAAGCAACTTCACAGTCTTCTTCTTAATCTTCCCATGTATCAGATGAACTACTCCTTGATTGGCTAAGAATAAGACATTAGACATAGGTTCAAAGTAACAGCTGCATCAGGACCATGTAGTAGATGAGTTCATATAGATCCCAATACTTTCATCAGATGAAAGCTCAAATCACAATAACTTGATCTCAGAAATGTTGGCATTGGCCAAGTCCTCTTGCATAGGGGATGTTGCCTAATTCTAAGTCCAAAGCTCATATCAGATCTCCCTCATTACTTGAAGTGGAAAATCTGATGGCCAAGCGCGCGCGTTCCACAAACACCTTAGTCAACTGCGCCACACGCTTGGTAATCAGAAGCAAGGGACAAGATTAAAACATTTCAACTAGATCCTATGGCTGAGATGTGTGACAACACATCACCGGAGCTAGGGCTCCGGTCTTCTTCTCAGGTGGACCTCACCGGACTGGTCCATCATCAACCATCACCAAAATGAAAAACAAAGGCATGGATTTAAAGAAAAAATGCTCAGGAGCTCAAATCTGGCCTCAATTTTGTCCAATTCCAAGTATATAAAAAGATACAGGGGTTTGAATTTTGAGGATCATGAACTGAGTTGCTTCGATTTGACCTCAAAGCAACTCAATCTTCTTGCCTATATTGATAGGACTTCAGACAACCAAAAATCAACAAGAATGGTGAAGAATTGAGGGAAAATCGAAGAGATGAAAATTCTGAAAATTCACCTTCAATGGAGCTTCAGATTGGCACGATTTTTTCTTGCTTTCAATTATGCTTGGCCTTGCTTCAGATGCTTAATGGAGGTGAAATGGATCAAGGAGAAGTATGGACTATTGGAGTTTCAATCTCAAAACAGATGGAGAATTGAAACTCGATTTTCAAAAAAAATCCTCAAGTTTATCCTTCAATGGTGAGGGTTTGGGGTTACAGGTTCAAAGCTTAGGCATGAGGTCCCTAATTCTGAGCAATGAGGGTCTTATTTATATTCCATGAGATTGACTTTTGCACACTTCCAAATTTGGTAAATTTTGAAAATCCTCTTTGCATGGTTGCATGGGCGTGTGCTAGGCCCATGAAATGATGCGATCTGATCCATAATTGAGTGTGCATCATAACATATAATATTTCACCATAAACATATAATATTTCACCATAAACAATGAACTTCCAAGCAAACCTAGATCTTGACTTCAACATGAAAGTTGTTTGTAATTTCATATTGAGTAACTTTTCTCTTGGAATAATTTTAATATGACAAAAATTGTAGGAGATAGGGTCTAGGGAACCCCAGTTTTGACCAGTTGACTTTTTCTAGTCAACCACCATGAACCATCTTGCTAGCTTGACATTCTCTTGACTTTTAGGACTCATGGAGGATCATATATGCATAATATGATGAAGTGTGAAGTATCCCGTGAAATATTTGATCAGATGTTGAAGAAACTTGTTGAAGAAGTCACACAAGATACTTAGATGAATTAGGGTTTCCAAGGCAAATAAACTCCAAACTCTTGATGATTTCTTGATCAAAATGATATGTGAAGATAATAGGGATCCATATATGATGATTAGAGCCAATTTGAACCAATTCTTGATTGTATTCCTTACATTTAGGGTCTTAAACCCTTGATATGAGCTTGATAGAGCATAGGTGAGCATGCACACTACCTACAAAAGCAACAAACTATACATTGACATATTTTTGGTATTTTGGTTAGTAAATCATTAAAAACAAAGTATGATACAATAAAAAATGTGCTTGGTGATCTCTCCTAATGCAAACTTAATGAATAAGGGGTAAGGAGGATGCCAAAGTGTGATCCCAATGCTAATGCATATGATGAGATAGCATGAGGGATCTTAGGATCAAAATTGGGGTCTTACATCAATACACAACCTCATACTAGAATCATTCTAATTTACTAACAATATCGGCACACTCCAAGGAGAAACACTTGGTCGAACAAATCTCTTCTCAAGTAACTCTTCCATCTGATTCTTCAGCTCGCTCAACTCAAAAGCAAACATTTTTTACATAGCTGTAAGACCCCAATTTTGATCCTAAGATCCCTCATGCAATTCCATCATATGCACTAGCATTGGGATCATACCTTGGCATCCTCCTTACCCCTTTTTCATTGGGTTTGTTTTGGGAGAGATCACCAAGCACTTTGTGATTGTATCATACTTGTATATTATCATTTTACTAACCAAAATACCAAAAATATGTCTTTGCATTTGCTTAACTCTTTTGTAGGTATGGCATGATCTCCATTGATCTATCAAGTTCATATCTAGGGTTTGAGACCCTCATGACAAAGAGCACAACCATGGATTGATACAAGAATGATTATGAGCATCATATATGAGTCCCAATGATTTCTACATGTTATATTGATCAAGTTTTCTTCAAGAGTTTGAGGGTGATTTGCCTTGGAAACCCTAGTTTGACTAGGTATCTTGAGTAACTTCTCCAACAAGCTATCTCACCAATTGATCAAATTTCTCAAGGGGCACTTCAAAATTCATCATCTTATGCATATATGATCTACCATGAGCCTATAAAGTCAAGAGAATTGAAGATTAGCAAGTTGGTTGATGGTGGTTAGCCAGATGAATTCATCTGATCAAAACAGGGTCTTGTAGCGGGGTATTCGTTACCTTTAGATTTATTGACTAAATCAAAAGTAAATCATACAATTCGAGTCGCCACCGCGCTTCTATTTATCCAAAGGAAAGGTTAGAAAGCGAACAAAAATCGAGAAGTTTTATCAAATCAAAAACTAATAAAAATGTCAGAGATCTGGGTAAGGGGGTTGGTTATGCAATGGGAAGGTTTTAAGCACCCAAAACATCCTTAGTACTCTAAGGGAGCCCTTTTTACAAATGTTGTATGGTAGGTTGGTATTTGTGAAAATATTTGTGCAAGACATGATTGGGGAGATTAGAAAAGAATATACAAGTTATTTACAATTTTGGTATTTGAATGAATAAACCCATTGCCTACATGCCATCACAAAAGGTAGGATCAAAACCTCGTAGTTCGGGGTAAAAATCTCAAAATATGGGGGAATTGATTTGGTCAAAAGCTTTAAGGTATTTTGTCAAAGGGAGAAAACTCAACCTAAACCACAAATCCACCATGTGAGGAGAGCTTCAACATACTAGTGAGGGATCCACCCTATAATAAGTATGGAAGGCTTATAGTCCAATCACTAAGGATACAGGTGAGGTTTATATCAACCGCTATGATAACTCAAACCTAATAGCTAATGTTTATGAAAAGCTTTGGCAAAAGTGGCCATTGGAACCACAAAAACAATTTTAGTGAGTTGTATTTACAAATGAAAGGTATTCACAAAATAAAGTCAAAGTTGACTTAAGATTCAATTTAAAAATAAGTGTTATGAAAAGAGTTTGAAAAATCAAAGGCATAGTGCCTAGGTTTCTAATTTTGAAAGCAATGTTAATGTTTGCACAAAATAAGTTTCGCTTGGGTTAGAGTGGAGAGAAGAAGAGAAGGGTTAGGTCCTAAACATGCAAAGATGAGGGAAGAGAAATAAAACCACTTGGAGTTCCCTTCTTGAGATCATAAAGATGATCCAAGTTGCTCCTTTCCTTTGGACTTAGTAAACAATAAGAAATTAACTCAAGCAATCAAGCAAATATTCAATCAAGCTCCTAGGATCCTCCAATTTGGATTTGTCTCTCTTGTCTTGAATGCTCATGACAATGGTCCTTCTAAATAACTCAAGTTTGGTATCCCTGTCACAAGAACACATAAATCAAAAGGTTCCACAATGCAATAAAAAGAATGGACAAAAGTGAGTTTAGAATTAGGAGTCCTTTCAATTCATCTTTCAAGATTAAGCATTCTAAAGGCATGAGGCCTAGTTGCTCTTCAACATGTTTAGCATTCTAAAGGCATGAGGCCTAGTTGCTCTTGAAACTCCATTTAGCATAGGTAAGGTCCTAAATCTAAGTCTTTTCTCCATTTTTGCATTAGGTTCACACAAACAAAAATAAAACAAGCACAAGGCAATAGTATACACACAATAATGTGCTCAAGTGAGCAAAAGGGCAAAGGGCAAAGACAAATGAATTAATGAGCAAGAAATTAAATTGCATTAAAGTAAATTGCAAGAATTAAATGCTTGAATTAAAAGTTAGTAATTAGTAGTTAGTGTTAGTGTGCCATAAGGCAATTTAGCGCTATGTTAAGCAATCGTAAGTGAATTAATGTAGTAGTCACACCTATCTGAGGCCGGTCAATAAAACTATAGGAAAATAATCACAAGTTAGAGATCATGACTAGTAAGCCAAACTCCTACAACTTGCCATGCCAAAAGAAAAGAAGAATGACCTTGTATGGATTTAGGTTTTTTTGCTTGACCAAGAAGTAACCTATCTTTAATGCAAAGCAATTCATTTGATCTTTGATCAAGATGAATTTGATTTGGATCAAAGAAGGTTAAGCCTCTCATATGTCAAGCCTAACCACCAATCATTAACTCATTGGTCAAAAGAAAAAAGAAGAAGAAGATGGAAATGGAATGTACAAAACTAAAAGTCAAATAACATAACCAACACATATTGATCAATCATGAATGGAAACAACATCAATCAATGGTAAACAGAAGTGAGATGAAGCTTAGAAGTCAAGAAACAACAAAAATATTTTTCGTATTTTTTGGAATTAAAATAATACTTGAAATAAAATGAACAAATAAAGGTCAAACTACAAATCCAATTCAAATCAACTTGGAAAAGTCCAATTGGATCATCATAAGTCTAACATGGTCAAACAAGGTTTGACAAAAAATTTCATTATTTTTTTGAAAACAAAAACTAATTTTAAACAATTTAAAATGAAGAAAAATAACATAATTGGACTAAAATCTCAAATAAATCTCAAATCAATTAAGAAATTGGTGAGAATATTTTTCATAGATTCATCATTATCCAAAGATGTTAAGAAAATATTTTTGGCATTTTTGAATATCAAAAAGTATTTTAAATGAATTAAAAACAATAAGAAATGAAATAATTCACAAAAAATATTAAATGGAATCACAAAAATAATTAAAAATCATTTTTAGAAACTAGAATTTAAGAGAAAAAATTTGCAATTGGTTCCATATTTTTGTGATTCCAAATAAAGAAGTTATGAATTTTTAAAATAAAATGGAATAAAAGAAAATTAAAACAGAAATTAAAAATAGCAAAAAGCCTAAGGCGTCAGATCCACTTCATTAATTGACGTGGCTAATCTAGTGGATGAGACACGCGCGCTCATGGTGATCCTTAATCAACAGCGTGGCACATGGTATTAAATAAAGTCATAACAATGAAGCGCTAGGATTAGATCTGGGAACATGGATCCAAGGGCTGAGGCTAGGACGCGTGGGGACGGTGGTGGAAACCACCGTCTTCTCCGGTGAGAAGGCCAGTTCCGGCCACCTGTTGCAGGTTTTCAAACCTCAACCATAGCACACGATTTATACATCATTCGAAAGCTGGGTGATGTACATCACCCCTGTAACCTTAATTTCCACTCAAGATCCCTATAGAGAAAGAAATCTGAGATAGAAAAATGAGGTGTTCAATCTGAACTTGTTCAATTCACAAAATTAAGATCACAAATCAATTGCCTCTCACATGAGGACTTCAGAGATGCCAACCAATACAAAAAATGCTCAATATCCAAAGAAATTCGAAGGAAAACAGTTGGAGTGAAAACCTTTGAAGTGTAGTTTGTGTGAGCTTGATCCAATCTAAATCTTCAGTGCAGCTTGATCTTGAAGTAACAAGGAAGCAAGGCTAAGGAATTTGAAAGCCAAAGATCAACCAATGAAGTTGAAATTTGAGCTTGAAAAATGGAGAAAAAATTTAGAATTCCTTTAATGGAGGGTTGGGGAATCAGTTGTGCAGAGTTTCAGGCGCCTTTAGGTTAGTTTTCAAATGAAGCAAGCATGTGTATTTATAGCAAGAGCTGATGCAATGCATGATCAAACTCGTGTGTCCATGAAGGAGAAGGGCGATCCAAAATGCAGCGGAATTTAAAATTTCTCCTTTAATGATCCTTATGAATGGGCATGATCAGTGATAGAATCGTTACCTCTTGTGGCGATTGTAACCTTTGATGCAGATCTACAGAGCGATCACGAACGTTGAACAATGACAACGCCTCTACTCAGTCCACACGAACGAATTCCTTCAATCTCAGTGCTAGCTGCTACGAATGAAGGCTTTGAGTGAGTGAGAGAGAGAGAGAAACAAAATTGCAACTGCACAAATGCTTCTACACAAGGGTTCTATTTATAAAACCACTTGTGTGGACTGCAAGCTAAAAAACCCACTCAAGTGTATGTGGCCCATATCTTATAATATGCCAAAATCACTTAAGCACGTGGTACCTTACCATATTTTGTATTCTGTTTAAGTACACCGTACCTTACGATGTTCTACAATTCACTTAAGTGCGCTGTACCTTACGGTGTTCCTTAGTTACTCTATCTCTCATCAATTTGTCCTTTGTGTGTAACCCTGTAGGTTTTCGCGGCATTGGCACTTATATTAAATCACGCATTTAACATAATAAACAGTGAGCGGTATCTAGCAACACATCACTGCTACCCAAGACACGAAAATGTCATGTGATCTGACAAATCCTTCTGTGATAATACTTATGTGTATAATTACCCTTTTGCCCTTATGTCTATATTGAACACAAGGCATAGACCGTGTCATCCTTGTCTAGTTCAATATTGGGCCCATAGACATTTGTCCTGTTACGCAGGATAGGCAAATTCCATCTAGGTCACTCATGTTCCTTAGCATGCTTCGTGGAGTACCCATCAACTGTCTTTATGGTCATCCAGTTACGGACAACGTTTGATCAGTAATAAGGCACTCGACTCTACATCTAGGGTCCATAGTGGTTTCAGGTCGAAGGCTGGTATACACCATTATCACCATGAGAATAACTTATGACACTTTGCATAACATTTTATATAGTATTCTCATAGCGGGTCAATCCAGTACAAATATTACTCTTAATATTCATACCTATCTTTAAGACTTGATAACTCCTTATCCATGATCCATGAGATGTGATCATCAGTCTATATACATAATAGTCTTTATGTTTTAATGTTATCCCACTTCACAATAAAGCTCGACTGCGGATACTTTAAGAATAGTGTCCTTATGTTTAATGTGATCCCATGATTAAGTCACACTTGATACATTAAACGGACTATCTATTCTAGGGACTTTATTAAACAAACATAATAAAGAAAAAGCTTTTTATTATTAATAAATAATTCAATACAAGTACCAAAAAGTATTGGCCTCTAGGGCTTACACCAACACTCCATGCATGGGCTTGTACAGGCGCATGTGAGGCCCAAAACCAATTGCATTTGAGTGCTGAACACTAATGAATGAAGTTTGGACGTGCAAATGGCAAGGCAATGTAGTATGCAAGAAGATTTCACATGTTATGCATAATTGAACCCAAAACTTCACCTCTTCGAAAATGCCATTTGGAAAATTGAAACATAGGCATGTGGGTAATGGTTGGAAAGGTCTTGACATAAGGAATAAGTGTTATGTTGAACAAAAATCCATTTGGAGTTGGGAAAATATTGAAAACCGGCCATGAAGTTCAATGTACAAAACATGTATATGGAAATTTTGCCAAAATGGACCAACTTCAAGCCTTCTGTTTCAATGATTCGAGCCTCAAATGACAAAAAATCCAACATAAAACTTGTAGATATTTTCAAGACAATCAATTTGGACTTAAATTTTTCATCATTTGAATTTTTGATGAGAAAGTTAGGGGCACTTGAAGTTGGACTTTTTCACATTTCAATGACTTTGGTCCAAAGTGACCTATAATGTTTTGTATTATCACATGTATTTATTTTAGGATTATGAAATTTTGTACAAAATAACAATTGAATTAGACATCTTAAACTTTCTAATTCACTTGGTCTCACCTCAAAATCATAAAATATGAATGAGTTAGGTCCTTGGGAAGTTGACCCAAAATTAGGGTTTCAGTCAAAATGACCTATAATGTTTTGAAATGAATGATGACCTTCCAAGTTTCAAATGGATTTTTGATGAACATGAAAGTTGTTAATATTGTTCTTAAGAACATTTTTTATCTTGGGGTCATCTTCATTTGATAAACACATCAAAATTTAGGTCTCAGTGGATTTCAAAATAGTCAGATGATTTGACTGATCAACTTCTCAAAGTCAAACTTCAAATCTTGATGAATGAATGATTGAGGATACTCACATAGGCTCACATATTCATAAAATTATGAGTTAAAGAACTTCCCTTGATTGTATTTGATCATGGGTTGAGGTTGCTTCATGAGCAAGGCACAGTCAATGCATAGTTGAATTAGGGTTTCCTTGGGAAACAATCCTCAAGCCCTTTTGGTTTATCTTGATCAAATTGACAAATTGAGATATTTGGGAGGCATATATGATGATTTAGAGCTTTAGGAACCATTGTCATGCTTGCTTTCACTTTCATCTGGCCACTTCAATGGGTATAGGAGCCATCCTAGGAGCCTTCGATCACATGACTGCTTGAGCTTCAAAACAAACAAAGTTAGTGACATATTTTTGTGCTTTTGGTTAGTGAAAAAATAAGAAAAGCAATAATATACAATTCAAGCATGCTTGGTGGTCTCAAACCAACTCACACAAGTCCCAACCCAAGGGTTAAGGAGCCAAGATGCTATGATCCTTGAGGCAAATGCAAAATGAGCAATGATATGATGTCATGAGGGATCTTAGGGTCAAAATTAGGGTCTTACAGATGCCCCTATTTAAGGTCATTCTAGCCGGAGATATGAAGGTTAAGATCTTCGTCTCGACGAGGTAGAATGGGCTTAAATAATAACAAAGAGACGAATTTTGATCCCTAAGAGACCTCATGATGCAAATGTATGTATGCAAAAGTTAATACTCTGTGGGGATATATGTCCACAAAGGAAAAAAGAAATCAGGAGGAAAATCCAAAGGAGTAATACACTCACTAGGGAGACAAAGACTCTGGGGGAGTAAAGGGTAAAAATTCGTGAGCAGGTCACGACTTGAAACTTGTTGGGAGACACGAAGGGATTCCATGAAAATAAATCAATGGAAAGACTCGAGCTGACGCAAAGATGCATGTATTGGGGAATATGCCAATACAACAAACTATCCAAAAAGGATACTTCGGATAAAAATCCGGACTCGAATGGGGAATATCCAGAAGGGAATTCAGTCGAGGAAGAAATAATGAGATATTACTGGTTACTGGGTAATAAGCTCGAAGAGACATGTGATCAAAACACCGTGTAAGACCCCAATTTTGGGCCCTAAGATCCCTCATGGCCCATATCATTCATATCATAACCTCAAGGATCATTGCATGCCTTTGTCCCCTCCTAGTGGGTAGATTGCCTTGTGGTTTGTTTCTTGATCACCAAGCATACTCTGCATTTGTATATCTTTGCTTTCATATGTTTATCATTCAAAAAGTACAAAAATATTGTCAGTTTAACCTTGTTGCTTGCAGTTGAAGCAATCATCAGCAATTAGGTCAAAGTCAGTCATTGATCAGTCAAAGCAATGGATGATGGCCATTCTTGTGGAATTTGGGCACCATGATCAATAATCAAAAGTTCATACAACTTGAGACATCATTTGAAGTCAAGTTCTCAAAGAATTAGGATTTGGAATTCATCAGAAGTGCTCCAGTCATCCAAAACCCTAGAAAAGTCAAACTTGGTCAACTGTTGATTTAATCAATGATTTGATGGATAGAATTGATCTGAAGAAGTTCATTCATGCTTGTATAAGCCTTATCTATCATGTCAAACCTCATCATGGAAGAAAATCAAGTGAAATCAGAAATTTTCCAGAAATAGAAAGTGGACCTGTAATTTCAACTGCCAAAAATGGAAACTTCTTGATCTTAAACTTACATCATGATACAAGCTTCAAATGAATTTTTGCTCAACATGAAAGTTGAAGATCTTGTCTTCCCATTTTCAAAAAGTCCAAGAACATCAAAATCCCATGTATGGTTGTCAAGATATGATCAATTCATTTTCATCAATTTTTGAACTTCAACAAGCCATATCTCTCAAACCATAAGGCCAAATTTGGTGGGGTTTTTTCCTACACACCACATTTTTCATCCTCTTTCCAAAAATATAAATTTCATGACCTAAAACCTTGCCAATCAAAATGGCATTTTTGGACCTTTTGCATTTAAATTCAAAGTTTGACCAAACTTTGACTTTTTGTTTTTTTGACTTTTTCTTGATTTGGCCAATTGGGAAAGGTTTAAAATCACATTTGAAACTTGCCTCAAGTCCTATTTCATGCACATTCCATCACCATACCACAATTTTGGATAAAAATGCAAACTTGGCAATTTTGCAAAATGGCTTCAATAAGTAGAATCAGGTACAGCATTCAAGTACAAACCACAAACAGCAAAAATATGGTCTATTTGCAGCCTGTAGCAGGCCCAATTCGCAGCAGCACACACCCTCCACTTCACTTGTACAAAGATTAGCAAATGTGCATTTGGTCATTTTTAGCTAAGTAGGATTAAGCATTCCTTAAGACAGTCACATATAAACTGATTTTCTGCCACAAAGCAACCCTAGAGACTAGAGAATCGGCAGCCACATACAGAAAAATACTCTTACTCACTCATCTTGCATTTTGCTCGATTGAGATTTTTCACCCAAAACCATCAAAACACACAAGTAACCCTTGGTTATTTCTTCACTTGGACATGATTTGGAAGCATTTGTGGACTTCATTTCCCAACTGAAACCACAATATCTAGCTCTGTTTTTTCATCAAGCTCAACAATGGCAGGTCAAGTGTTGGAAGGTTTCAAGAGGTGCTGAGCTAACATACTCCATTCTTCATCATTGCAAGGCCAAAGGAACAGCTGTTTGAGCTTGAAATCTCCAAACAACCACTGCAGCTCGATTTTCTTCAAAATCAAGTAAGCAATCGACTTCCATTATTCTCCATGCTATGCTATGTTTCAGTTGGTTTGTTTTGTGCTGATTGCAAGGAACTTTAAATGGTTTGAAATGATTAAGTATGCTATAAGATGTTTGGATTTGAAATATGGTGTACAAATGCACTCTCCATCGGTTTGCTCACATGGTTGTGATTTCTTGAAAACCATTGCTATATGATGTTTATATTTAGTTTGATGAATCTATTGATGGGTGTATGATTGATTTCTGAGCATGTTGATTCTTGTTGATTCTGCATATTATTGATGAAGGCCTGCTGCAGTTTTTGAAACTCTCATACTGTTTCCAGAAATCCACTTGGGTTGTGTTTTGCGTGTTGGTATTATGATGTTACATAAGTACATATGCCTTGCCCTCGAGTGCTTTTGCTCAAAACCTGTTTGATGTTAATGATGAACATGAAGATGTATGTTGGTTGCTAGTAGAAACCCTAAAGTATGCATGAGAACCCAGAAAAATTGTGAAGTTCATTGGCTGTTGTTGCTTGTGTTTGTATGAATATATTGTTACTGCTATGCTGTTGAACTTTGTTATTTTCCAGCTAAAACAGAAATTCCACATGCTTTGTGTTGATTATGTTTGGTCATGTTTGCATGAACTTGCATGAAGGTTACTATGCCAATACCATGTTCCTGCATGAGGCTTTTGAATTCGTGTTTGATGATGAATTTGGTTGATGAATGCATGATGTTACTGTTAGAATGGCTGGTCGATTTTTGTGTTGCTGTTGATTACAAATGCCCTGCTGCTGTTATTTGAACCAAACATCATGACCAGAAAATCCATGAAACATGTTGTTGCTGTTGTTTGTTTTGTTTGATATGATGATTGATGAACATGAGGAATATGCCTGCTGCTGTTTAAAACCTGATGTTCTGTCCAGAAAGATTCCCATGATTATGTTGTTTTGCTGTTAATGCTCATTGCCATATGCTGGATATGTTTTGTTCGTGTCCATGGATGATGTTGTTTGAAAATGAATGCTGATTGTTTACAAATGCCATGCTGTGTTGGTTGAATGAGGAACATTGATGTTCAAATACCATGCTGTTGCTTGCTGTTGTTTATGATGAGTACATAATGATGATTTGCTGTTCATGTTGAAACCTTAACCATCCCCCAAATTCCTGTTTGTTGCTGTTGTTTGTTTTAATTGCATTAAACCATCACCACTTGCTTTGCTTTTGTTTTTTGGTCGAGTTTTGTTTGAAGCATACTGAGTTTTTCCTGCTGTTCTGCTGCCATTAGCTGCCAAGAAAATCTTATGAATGCCCTGCTGTTTTGCTGTTTTTGAGCTGCCAAGGAAATCTCATGAATATGCTTATGCTGTTGTTGGTTGATAATGCATGAGGTTGTATGCTTGGTTGAATTATGTTGTTTGATGTTGTTGATGATTGCTTGAAGACACCTTGAAATTGATGCATAAACCTTGCTGTTGTTGTTTAAGCCAAATGCTTTGTCCATATTTATGCTATGATGGTCGAATTTTGGTGTTGCTGTTGTTGCCTGAAAATGCCATGCCATGATTATTTGTTGATGATGGTTGATGTTGTTTGAAAATGATTGTTGTTTGCTTGCAAAACCATGCTGCAAACCTAGGGTTTCTTAAAAAAAAAAACAGAAAATTTGAAGTTTCATTGGTGTCCACTGTTTCATTGGCTGAGGACCAATGAAAACATTTCCTTTCCTCTGCCCAAAACGCAGAGTTTTAATTAGTGAGCTCAATATTACAGCTTTGCCACTGCGTTGACCTTTGTTGACCACTAGTTCATGCTTATTTGCTCATGCTTCATCCAAATGTTCACCAACTTCCATAATTCATTTTAAATTCATTTCAACTCCAAAAATTGTGAAATTTTTTCCTCATACTCATGAATGTGTTTAGAATTTTATGGTGAATTTTATTTAATTTTTCAGTGGCTGGATTTTAAATGATAATTGATTTTCCAACATGTATGCCAAAATGATACATTGTGCCATTTCAATTGTGAAATTCTCATATTGTATCCAATGCCTTTGAAATATTTTGTGGTGAAACTAGACACATTGACCTTCATTTCCATATAAAGTTTATGCATTTATCATTTGTGGATTGAGAGTTATGATTTTCTGAAGTTATGTGTTACATTTGGTGCTATGCCATGATCATGTATTTTCCCAATTTTTGTTCACATGCTTCCCCTTATCCAAATCACTTGAAATTTTGCATGAATGTTCTTTCACATGTCTAGTTTGTGTATGAAGTTTCTTGGAATTAATCTTGCTGTTTTCCATTTGATTGAGAATTTTCTTCCATACTTGGTCATTTGTTGACTTTTTGTGCTATGCATTGCCAAATCTTTTGTGAAATTCTCAAATCTTATTGTATGACCATGAAATTTCATATGTGATAACTAGACATCTCAAGCTTTGCAATGGTGTTAATCTCATTCATTTCTCTTTTGTTTTCAAATTGATATGATTTTTTGAAGTTGACCCATGCTTGTTGACTTTCACCATGCTTACTTGAACTTGATTTGACTTCATGATTTTAATTGACTGCCTTCCTCTCATCCAAATGCCTTGAAATTTTACATGTATACCATGTTAGATGTTAGGATTGAGTGTGATTTATTTCATAATTTTTGAGGTTGTTTGAGTTGACTTTTGAATGAAGTCTTTGCTGTTGACTTTTGTATGCTTCTCTTGCCATGCTTTGCATCCTTTTGCATATGAAATGACCATGATGCATGATATAATTATGAATCCAATTGAAAATGCTTCTTGAATGTTTAGACTTGGTTTGGGTTGACTTTTCCTTGCTGCCTTGACTTTTTTTCTTTCATTTTTGACCCTAGGCTAGTCCTAGTGGTCCTTCAAGCTTATGTTGAGTTCATCTGTTTCAGGTTAAGCACCAATGCCTTGAGGATCATTCTAATGTGCTTGAGTTTGATTATATATTGTGCTAACCTTTGTTTTGTAGGTGACTCATATGCTTGAGTCTTTGTGCCTTGCACAATTGGTCCCTCTGTGGTTGACTATTGGTTCATTTTCTTTTGATTTTGACTGTTGACTTGTTTACTAATGAGTTTGACTTTTTCAGGTACCTTAGTTGCCTAAGTTCTTTGAACTTGATTGCTTGCTTTGCTTTTTAGCATTTGCTTTGAGGTATAATTACTTCTTCTTCATGTAGTCTGGAGACCCGGTCTGTTATTTGACCGGGCAAACTGTCTGAAGTCCTCCTTAAGAGGCAATGCCTGTGTTTGTTTAAAATTGTCCTAAGCAGGAAAAGTCCTTCAAGTAAGGCAATTGGTGGAAGGTAGGGATAAGCAATCTATCCCCCACTATTCAGTGTGTCCTCTCTTTGCTCCCATTACATGGTTGAAGCATTGAGATAAATACCCAAGATCTAATCGAGTCAATAATGTGGAGAGAGTTCCTACTTTCTGAACTCCCACACTTTCTTTGATGCTCTCTCTGATTTGAGATAGAAGCAATGAGGCACACCCCTCATCTCCTTTTTATCTGCTTCACCTGAGCCCCTCAATGGCCAGGTTAAGAGTGACCTTTACCCATTACAGTGGACTTTCAAAGTCAAACCCTCTTGTGTGAGCCCCCATTGTTTGGCTATAGAGTGTGCTGTTTGTTATTCATTGCTTGATTGATTGCTTCATGTGCACTTGTTTGCCTGTATGTTATGCATTTATCATCATCATCAATTGCCATTAGTGCATGATCATACCATTTGTCTGTGTGACCTTTTGTTATTATTGTTTGCCCATTGAGGACAATTGTAAGTCCATTGCTTTGGCATTTGCTCCTGTGATATGGAAGGATAGAGTGTAAGACCTCATTGGTCACTCATATCTTCTGTTTATCTGTGTGTATGTGAGGATACAGTTATAAGTCCCTGTAGGTTGGCATCTGTTATCCTGTGATCATAATTTGATCTGTTTGATTTGTATGTGAGGATACAGTTATAAGTCCCTGTAAGTTGGCATCTGTTCTCCTGTGATCATAATTTGATCTGTTTGATTTGTATGTGAGGTTGCAGTTATAAGTCCCTGTAAGTTGGCACCTGCTTTCCTGTGATCATAGTTTGTTTTATCTGTTGTGTGAGAGGTTGCAATTATAAGTCCCTGTAAGTTGGCATTTGCATTCCTGTGATCATATTGTTGCTTTTGTTCTTGTATGTGAGGATCCATTATAAGTCCCAGTGATGTGGCATTGGATTTCCTGTGAGCATACTGTGAAGTTAATCTAAGTCCATATAAATTGGCAGTTGATTTCCCTGTTTCATTTTTATTTTCTTTTGAGGAGATTAGTGTAAGTCCATTGAGTGGCATCTGATATCCTGTTTTGTTTTAGGAGACTGGTGTAAATCCATCTATTGGTATCCGGTATCCGCTTTTATTTCTTTGCCTGAGGAGATTGGTGTAAGACCATTGAGTGGCATCTGATATCCCGTTTTGTTTTAGGAGACCGGTATAAGACCAGTGATTGGCATCCGGTATCCGCTTTTGCTTGCTTTGTTTGTTTGTTATTATTAATTGCTATTCCAAAGGACACACTTGAATCATCTGCTATATGATTTCAAGAAGTGAACCTTCTAAGAAGTTTTACTATCCATCCCTCGTCCATTCATCATTCATTATGTCCTAGACTTTTCACACTTTATCTTTTAAACTTGACATAAGTGTTGTGCAAACATCTTCATGTTTTCTAACTAAAAACCTGGACTCAAGTCCTTGACCTTTTTTCAAACTTCATTTCATAATACTTATTTGAATTAACCTTAATCATACTTTGACTCCATTTTCATAATCATAATCAGTAACTTCACTCATTCACTTGTTTTGGCTTTGTCCATTAATCTTTTCATACGTGAGCTATAGGTTTGATTTATCTTAGTGGTTGATGTTAATCTCACCTTCTGTCTTTAGTGATTGAATTGTAAGTCTTCCTTGCCTATTATAGGGTTAACCCCTCCCTGGCAAGTTGAAGCTGTTCTCACATGGTGGACGTTGTTGTTTGTATAAGGTTGAGTTTTCTCCCGTGGATAACGTAAGACCTAGGGTTTGTGTTTAAAATTGAACCTAACCCACTTTTGGAAATCTTTTAGCCGAACTACGGCGTTTTGATCCTTACCTTTGATGGAAGGTACGTAGGCAGCGGGTTCATCCGTTCGAACACAAAAATAACTAACTTGTATATTCTTTTCTCATCATCCCAATCATGTTTGCACAATCTTTTTGTCATAACAAATAATAATTTAGCATAACAAGTGTGAAAAGGGTTCCCTAGGAGTACCTAGGACGTAGTGGGTGCCTAACACCTTCCCATTGCGTAATTTACCCCTTACCCAGAATCTCTGATCTTTTTATTAGTTTTCTACGTGTAAAACTTCTTAGGCTTTTGTTCGCTTTTTAGCCAATCCTTTGGATAAATAAAAGTGCGGTGGCGACTCGAAAATTTCATGTATCTCTTAGCTTATGATTTAATCGATAGATCATATAGCGACGAATACACCGCTACAGAAAAGTGGCGACTCTGCTGGGGATCTCTCACCAGAATCCCTGGTTGTATTGCCTACTTTTCACCTTTGTTGTGCTATATTGTTATTCTTTATCTGACATATTTTTGTACAATTTGGGATAACTGTATTGATTGTAATGTGTGAATTGCTTGATATACATTTGCTGTTTGCTTTGGTGATCTGTGAGATGAGTTCTATACCCGAACTCGAGTGCTCTCTAGGATAGGAGAATGGCATAGTCTTGTCGACTGGTGTGGAGTAGTCCTTAGCCAGTTGACTTGCGAGTCCATTCACTTGGTGGAGGTCATGTTGAACTAATAATGTCACACAAGTTATTTGTGGTTAGGCATTATTCTTTCAATCATGTTCCGCAGAAGCCAAGGACCTTAGTTTACCAAACCCATCTTGGCCTATTTTTAGGACCGTAGTGCGGAGGTCGTTCAGATGTCAGTTCTGATACGATTGTTACGCGATACTACACTCATAAGAGTTTCTCTTGAGAATATTCTTGGAATACGAGTATTCGTTCCTCCGATAATATTCGAAAGATGGAACGATGATTATGGGAACCTCTGATAGAACATGTCTGGCAGGTTTAAACCCTAGTACACTCCCTTTGGGTGGTTCTTAACCGAGACTCCATGCTCGTGACTCTCAACAAACCCGTGATTCGTGGTTGAGTCGTTCAAACATTGTTAATATCAATGGATCCCGGATCAGGTGTAAAACCTAAAATCCATCAAAGCGGCTGGTTGATATTAGGAATGTTTGAACCGGTTCATGTACCGTTAATATCAATGGAACTTGGGTGTCGATAAGGTGAAAACCTAAATCCACCAAAATGGATGATTGATATTAGGGATACATAGAGCTTTCCCACGACCTTTGTTTGGTGTGCTTTGTTTGATCCTTGAGTGTGTTTGTTGCATTCATGCATTCACGCATTCATCCGCATTCATGTCATCAAAAAAAAAGAAAATTTTCAAGGAACTTAAAGGGTTTATTTGCAAAATTTTCAGACATGGAAAGACCGAAAAGGCATACAAAGAAGTACAGCTTTAAGCAGCCTGATGTAAAAGAGTTAAGGAATCTGACATCGTATGTATTAGATCCCTTGGGTTTCAAAGCTCGCTATGGGAAGCTTCTGCCGTTGCTGACTACTCAGGTGGATGAGGGATTGATAAGCACTCTTGCTCAGTTCTACGATCCGCTCTACCATTGCTTCTTATTCCCGGACTTCCAGTTGCTGCCAACTTTGGAAGAATACTCTCACCTTATTGGGATTCCGATTCTGGATCAAGTGCCGTTCAGTGGCTTAGAGAGTATTCTATCTGCTCGAGAGATTTCCAGCTTGTTGCACATAGATGAAGATCTGATTAGAGCTAATCTGACTATCAAAGGCGGAATTCAGGGTTTTCCTTCCGAGTTCCTCATTGCCCAAGCTACCTTTTATGGGAAGGCCATGAGTGAGGATGCCTTTGAGGCTCTATTTGTGTTGCTCATCTATGGATTGGTGCTGTTTCCCAACTTCGACAAGTTCGTCGACATGAATGCCATTAGGATCTTTTCAGTTCTTAATCCAGTTCCGACCTTGTTGGGTGATGCATATGTCTCCTTGCATCTGAGGAATATGAAGAATGGAGGAGTCATTGTCTGCTGTTTACCCCTGCTGTACAAGTGGTTTATTTCGCACTTGCCGCAGACAGTTGCTTTCAAGGAGAACAAGGGATGTCTACGGTGGTCTCAGAGACTCATGTCTCTCACCAATGATGATATCACCTGGTATGATCGCGTGTATGATACCGTCCAGATCATTAATTCTTGTGGTGAATTCCCTAATGTGCCTCTTCTTGGTACATGTGGTGGGATTACCTACAACCCTACGCTTGCACGTCGTCAGCTTGGGTTCCCCCTAAAGGATAAACCCCATAACATTCTGTTAGAAGGTGTATTCTTTCAGGAGGGTAAAGATCCCCAAGGCCTGAAAGCCAGATTTGTCCGCGCTTGGCGCAATATTCGCATAAAGAGTAGGAATGAATTGGGTCCAAAGAACTGCATTGCTTTGGAGCCCTATACCTCTTGGGTCAGACAGAGGGCTGCTACCTACCTGATGCCATATGATCATCCGAGACCTACACTGTTGGATGTGGCTGGGCCTTCAACCCTCCCTACCCAACGTGTAGAGGAGTTGAGAGAAGAAGACCTTTCGCGTGCCTGGATCCGCGAGAGAGAGGAATTGCTGCAGCAGCTCAAGGAGAAAGATGATATGATTGAATTTCTCGAGCACCGAGTGATCGATGATCCGAACGACACTTGGACTTCTCTGCTTCCTCAGTCTTCCAAATTCTGGAAAAGGAAGTATGATCAACTTGCAAAGGAGAAAGCTGATATGGAGGCCGCCTATGAGAGAGAGATCAAGAAGTTGTACACTTCTCGTCTTCCAGCATCCCGAGCTAATAGGGATCCATAGGATGTTATTTACCTTTTCTCTTTGTAATATTTAAAAGAATGCTGTACTTCTTTGTCTTAATATTTTAAATGAAATATTTTCCATGAGCAATCAAAAATGTTTAAATATTCGAAATATTGCAAATGAATACCCTGAGGGTTCCTTGAAAATCAAAGCATTTGCACAAAGCATTTCATGCATCATTCCTGCATAAACAGGTACCCATTTTTCTGGTCTTCTGGTTCTAACGTCTGTTCTTCATTTATTTTGAAGACAAGCTGACTCACCGGTATTATACGAGGGTCAACTCTGCAAGGATTATGGAGCAATTGGAACAAGAGAACCAGAGTTTGAGAGATGAAGTCGCCAGACTTGGCGCTCTGATGGAGCAACTCCTTGCTGCCCAGAATCAGCCTGCTCCCCAACCAGCAACTCCGGTTCAGCGGACTGTTATCTCTGAAATAGCTACATCAACGGTGCATGTCAGTGCCCATCAGCCTAATGCTATGCCTCCCGGTTTTCCTTGGGGGATGCCTCCCGGCTTTATGCCCGATCTGCCAGCTCCTACGTTTGCTCAAATGCCGGCATCTAGCCCGGTCCCTATTCCAGTACCTCCTGTCGTGCATACCATGCCTAGGGTAGACGACACCATTTATCACTCTGAAGCGTCTGAGGGCTCAGATGTTCACGAGAAAATGGATGCTATGAACGATCAATTCCTCGAGCTGAGAAAGGAATTGAGAACTCTTAGAGGCAAAGATCTCTTCGGCAAGTCAGCAGCCGAACTTTGTCTAGTTCCCGGCGTTAAGATACCAGTCAAATTCAAGGTCCCAGACTTTGAAAAGTATAAAGGGAACACTTGTCCTTTGGCACACCTGGTTATGTATGCCAGGAAGATGTCCACGCAGACCGACAACGATCAACTCTTGATCCACTACTTTCAGGACAGTTTGTCTGGTGCTGCTCTCCGTTGGTACATGAGCCTGGACAGCGTCAACATCCGCTCTTTCAACGATCGTGGCGAAGCTTTCGTCAAGCAATATAAATACAACGTTGACATGGCGCCTGACAGAGATCAACTCAGGTCTATGTCACAAAAGGACAAAGAGACGTTCAAGGAGTACGCCCAGAGATGGCGTGAGCTGGCAGCTCAAATCACTCCACCATTAGAAGAGAAAGAGATGACCAAGATCTTTCTGAAGACTCTTGGGTCATTTTACTATGAGAAAATGGTGGCTAGTGCTCCCTCTGATTTCACCGAGATGGTGAACATGGGGATGCGTCTTGAAGAAGGCGTCCGCGAGGGACGGTTAGCTAAAGATGATGGTTCTTCCTCTAAGCGGTATGGAGCGTTTAAGAGGAAAGAAGGTGAAGCGCATGCTGTGCAGTCTCAGCCCAAGCATCGAAGACCCTCTGTTCAGAGGAAGCCTGCACATCGTGCCGGACATCAGCATCAGGTGGCTCATGTAGCACCTGTATTCAAGGATAACGCTCAGCAGTATCAGCATCAGCAGCAATATCCACAACCGCAATATCAACAACAACAGCAGCGTCCACAGCAACAGGCTTACCAGCTTCGTGGAAGTACAACCAACCAAGCAAATGTGAACTATGATAGGAAGAAGGTCAGTTTCGACCCAATTCCGATGACATATACAGAGCTTTATCCCTCCTTGTTGGAGAGGAAGTTGGTTTCTCCCAGGGATCCTCCTGCTATTCCTGCCAACCCGCAATGGTGGTACAAACCAGACCAGCATTGTGCCTACCATTCCGGTGCTCCGGGCCACAATGTAGAGAACTGTTTCCCGCTGAAGAATAAGGTTCAAGACCTCATGAGAAGCGGAATTCTGAGTTTTGAAGACTCCAACCCTAACGTCACCAGGAACCCATTACCTTCGCATGGGAAATCTGTGAATATGATCCAGGAGGACCTTGGGAAGTACAAGGTGAAGTACATCAGCCATATCCGGCAATCGTTGGTTGATTTACATAAGATGCTGTGTCAGCACAGTTATTTGGAGCATAACCACGATAAGTGCCGCGTCTGCTCGGTCAACCGCTTGGGTTGTGATCAAGTACGCTGTGAACTTCAGAGGTTGCTGAATGAAGGTACCATTGAGATTCTCCAGAATCGCAATGTAGATGTTGTTGAGCCCGAAGTGAGTGTCATCTCCCCGGTGTTCAAGTTGCCTGAGCCCGTTGTTATTCGTTACAATAGCAACAAGCCCAAGGCTTCCCCTGCTTTGATCATCAAACCAGCCGGCCCTGTGCCGTATTCATCTGACAAAGCCGTACCGTTCCGGTACAATCCTGTTGCTGTCCAGGATGGGGTTGAGGTTCCTCTGCCGTCTACTTCTGTGACCACTATCGCTGATGTTAGTGGGTTGACCCGCAGCGGTCGTGTATTTTCTGCGCCTGCTAAGGCTGTTTCTTCTGAATCTGTTGAGCGCCCTGTAGGGGATGCTGTGAATGTTCAGAATCCGGCACTTGCTGTCGCCCAGCCTTCCTCCTCCGTACAAAAGACTCCTATTTCTTCTTCTGTTGGCCCGAGTGGCACTGTTGATGAAGAATCTGATGAGATGCTGAGGCTCATCAGAAAGAGTGAGTACAATATTGTAGACCAGCTTCTACACACGCCCTCCAAGATCTCCATTCTTTCTCTATTGCTGAATTCAGAGCCTCATAGGGAGTCTCTGCAGAAAGTCTTGGACCTGGCATATGTCGATCACGACGTCACCCTGGAACAATTTGATAGCATTGTTGCAAACATCACTGCTTGCAACACGTTGAGCTTTTGTGACGCTGATCTCCCTGAGGAGGGAAGAGACCACAACATGGCTTTACACATATCTATGAACTGTAAATCTGATGCAATGTCCAACGTGTTGGTGGACACTGGATCATCCCTTAATGTATTGCCAAAATCCACACTCTCCAGATTGTCATATCAAGGTCCTCCTATGAGGCAGAGTGGGGTTGTTGTGAAAGCATTTGATGGGTCGCGCAAGACCGTGATTGGGGAAGTGGATCTCCCGATCAAGATTGGACCAAGTGACTTCCAGATCACTTTTCAAGTAATGGATATTCACCCATCATACAGCTGTCTCTTGGGCAGACCATGGATTCACGAGGCTGGCGCCGTGACATCCACCCTACACCAAAAGCTGAAGTTTGTGAAAAACAAGAAATTGGTTGTAGTAGGGGGAGAAAAGGCTCTCCTGGTCAGTAATCTGTCTTCTTTCTCGTACATTGATGCAGAGGATGAAGTTGGAACTCAGTTTCAAGCTTTATCTATTGATAAACCAATCGAGAAGAAGTCTCCTTCATTCACTTCCTACCGAGATGCTAAGCTGGCCATTGAATGTGGTGCAGTTGCTGGTTTAGGGAAAGTGCTTGAACTTGAAGATAATCGATCCCGGGCTGGCATTGGCTTTGGTTCTGGGGCATGCAATGAGCAAGGTCTGTTCACCAGTGGAGGATTCATCCATGCTGATCAACCTGCAGAAGAGGAAGCTGCTGCTATCATTGAAGAAGAAGATGCAGAAGATCTGAACAATTTTGTTATTCCTGGTGGTGTCTGCCACAATTGGGTCGCTGTGGATGTTCCTACAGTTATCCATAGATCAGAGTAATTGTTCATTTTGTTTAAAACCCTTCTCCCATGCCAAAAGGAGAAGTGATGACATTGTTGGCAAAGCATATATACAATGATGTTTTCATTCAATTTTTGCATTGTCAAAACATTTGTTTTTCCTTTGTTTTCACTTTTTGCTTTTCTTTATGAAATCAGTGATCACAAAAAACCATAAAAACAAAAATAAAAGCTATCAAAGCAACATTTTTCATCTGCATAATGATTTGCTTGTTTAAATGCTGAATTTTTCTTAACCAAAATCATTATGCAGGTTGATCCTAAAACCCATTGAACATAATGATCCAACGCCATCTCCCAATTTTGAATTCCCTGTATTTGAGGCAGAAGAAGATGACGTTGAAGAGATTCCTGATGAGATCACCCGTCTCCTTGAGCACGAAGAGAAGATCATTCAGCCGCATCTCGAAGACTTGGAAACAGTCAACTTGGGGTCTGAAGATTGTGAGCGCCTGGTGAAGATTGGGGCACTTCTTGAAGGGTCTGTTAAAGAAGATTTGATCAGCTTGCTACGAGAATATTCAGATATCTTTGCTTGGTCCTATGAAGACATGCCGGGTTTAGATACAGATATTGTGCAACATTTCCTGCCTTTGAAGCCTGAGTGCGTGCCTGTGAAGCAGAAGCTCAGAAGAACTCATCCAGATATGGCAGTGAAGATCAAAGAGGAAGTTCAGAAGCAAATTGATGCGGGGTTTCTGGTGACTTCGACATATCCTCAATGGGTGGCCAATATTGTGCCTGTTCCTAAGAAGGACGGAAAAGTCCGTATGTGCGTTGACTACAGAGATTTGAATAAAGCTAGCCCAAAAGATGATTTTCCTCTACCACACATTGACATGTTGGTAGACAATACAGCTAAATTCAAAGTCTTTTCCTTTATGGACGGATTTTCCGGATATAATCAAATCAAGATGGCACCAGAGGATATGGAGAAGACAACATTCATCACACCTTGGGGAACATTCTGTTATCGAGTGATGCCCTTCGGTTTGAAGAACGCCGGAGCCACGTATCAACGAGCTATGACTACCTTGTTTCATGATATGATGCACAAGGAGATAGAAGTCTATGTTGATGATATGATTGCTAAGTCCCGAACGGAAGTTGAGCATATTGAGCATTTGTTGAAGCTTTTTCAGCGTTTGAGGAAGTTCAAACTTCGCCTGAATCCGAACAAATGTACTTTTGGAGTCCGTTCCGGCAAATTGTTGGGTTTTGTGGTAAGTGAAAGAGGTATTGAGGTTGATCCTGCAAAGGTCAAAGCAATACAAGAGATGCCCGCACCCAAAACTGAGAAGCAAGTCCGAGGTTTTCTTGGCCGCTTGAACTACATTTCCAGATTTATATCCCACATGACTGCCACATGTGCGCCGATATTCAAGCTCCTCCGGAAAGATCAGTCTCATGATTGGACCGAGGATTGCCAGAAAGCTTTCGACAGTATCAAAGATTATCTGTCTGAACCTCCGATTTTGTCTCCGCCTGTGGAAGGAAGACCTCTGATTATGTACTTGACAGTTCTTGAAGACTCGATGGGTTGTGTACTCGGTCAACAAGATGAATCAGGGAAGAAGGAGTTTGCTATTTACTACCTCAGTAAGAAGTTTACTGATTGTGAGTCTCGGTACTCTATGCTTGAGAAGACGTGCTGTGCTTTAGCTTGGGCAGCTAAGCGTTTGCGCCAGTACATGATAATCATACAACTTGGTTGATATCCAGAATGGATCCAATTAAGTATATCTTCGAGAAGCCTGCTTTAACTGGGAGGATTGCCCGTTGGCAGATGTTATTATCTGAGTATGATATTGAGTATCGAGCTCAGAAAGCTATCAAAGGTAGTATCTTGGCTGACCATCTAGCGCACCAGCCGATTGAAGATCATCAGTCTGTTCAGTATGACTTCCCTGACGAGGAAATTCTGTATTTGAAGATGAAAGATTGCGATGAGCCTACACTTGATGAAGGTCCAGAACCTGGTTCCAGATGGACGATGGTGTTTGATGGCGCTGTTAATCAATATGGAAATGGAATTGGGGCAGTAATTGTTAATCCCCAGGGATCGCACATTCCGTTTACAGCAAGGCTAACTTTCAAATGCACGAATAATATGGCGGAGTATGAAGCCTGTATTATGGGACTTGAAGAATGCATTGATTTAAGGATCAAATATCTTGATGTCTATGGTGATTCAGCTTTGGTTGTCAATCAGATCAAAGGTGAATGGGAGACAAATCAACCAGGTCTCATCCCATACAGAGATTATGCAAGGAGAATTTCAACTTTCTTCACAGAAGTTGAATTTTATCATATTCCTCGAGAGGATAATCGGATGGCAGATGCCCTTGCAACGCTTGCTTCCATGATTGTTGTCAGATGGTGGAACGATGTCCCCAATATTACTGTGATGCGCTTGGACAGACCCGCTCACATATTTGCAATCGAAGAAGTAAAAGATGACAAGCCTTGGTATTTTGATATCAAGAATTTCCTCCAGAACCAGGTCTACCCGCCTGGGGCATCTGTGAAAGATAGGAAAACTTTGAGAAGGTTGTCAGGCAGTTTCTACCTCAGTGGTGAAGTGCTGTACAAGAGAAATTTTGATATGGTTTTGCTCAGATGCGTGGATAGACACGAAGCAAACCTATTGATGACTGAGGTCCATGAGGGTTCATTTGGTACTCATTCCAATGGACATGCCATGGCTAAGAAAATGTTGAGAGCAGGCTACTATTGGCTGACAATGGAGTCTGACTGTTGCAAGTATGTGAAGAAATGTCACAAGTGTCAAATTTATGCGGATAAGATTCATATTCCTCCGACACTTCTGAATGTGATTTCATCACCATGGCCTTTCTCTATGTGGGGAATCGACATGATCGGCATGATTGAGCCGAAAGCGTCCAATGGACATCGGTTTATTCTCGTAGCAATTGATTACTTCACAAAGTGGGTTGAAGCCGCTTCGTACGCGAATGTAACCAGACAGGTGGTTGTGAAGTTTATCAAGAACCAGCTGATTTGCCGTTATGGTGTGCCAGAGAGGATCATTACTGATAATGGATCCAATCTGAACAATAAGATGATGGATGAGTTGTGCGCTGAATTTAAGATTGCACACCATAATTCCTCTCCTTACAGACCTAAGATGAATGGGGCTGTTGAAGCTGCTAACAAGAATATCAAGAGAATTATCCAGAAGATGACTGTCACGTACAAAGATTGGCATGAGATGCTGCCATTTGCTTTGCATGGATATCGTACGTCTGTACGCACTTCAACAGGGGCAACCCCTTTCTCTCTTGTTTATGGCATGGAAGCCGTTCTCCCAGTAGAGGTGGAGATCCCATCAATGCGAGTCTTGATGGAAGCCAAGTTGACTGATGCTGAATGGATTCAGAGTCGTTATGACCAGTTGAATTTGATTGAAGAGAAGAGATTAACTGCCATGTGCCATGGTCAGTTGTATCAGCAGAGAATGAAGAAAGCATTCGATAAGAAGGTCAAGCCTCGTGTGTTCCGAGAAGGTGACCTTGTGCTCAAGAAAGTTTTGTCTTTCGCGCCCGATTCCAGGGGCAAGTGGACTCCAAACTACGAGGGTCCATATGTTGTTAAGAGAGCCTTTTCAGGCGGAGCTTTGATGCTTACAACAATGGATGGGGAGGATTTCACTCGTCCTGTGAATTCAGATGCAGTTAAGAGATACTTTGCCTAAAAAAAAAAAGTATATGCAAATGAAAAAAGAATGAAAAAAAAAACAGAATAGCTCGCTAAGTTGAAAACCCGAAAGGGCGGCTTAGGCAAAAATGAGCGTCTCGGTGGAGAACCCGCAAGGGTAATCCAGGCAAAAATTAGAGACTTGAAAAAAAAGAATATATTTGCATCCCGCTAGATTGAGTACCTCACTCTGGGGCAATCTAGGCAAAAATTAGGGATTTGGCAAATAACTGCATCCTGACAAGACTTTCTGTTCATCAGTCGTCATTTCGTCAGAAGATTCTCGATTCGTCGTCAACTGAAGCTTCGGATACATCGAGATTCAAATTGATAGAGAAAGGATCATTATGTTCAATGTAGCCCTCTTCCAATATACATCACTGATTTCAAATTTGTACAGATCTATGGAGTTTTGCCATTTGCAGACTACCATTCCATCAAATCAATTTGAGCTTTTATCCAATTATTTGCACTCTTATTTGTTTCAATTCAACAAATGTTTTGCATGTTTTAAATTGATAAAATGTCATTGTTTTAAAATCAAATTTTTCAAAATTTTTGTTTTATACAAAGTGAACATTCACAAGATTGAAAGGATACTCAAGAATATCTCAGTGCTCTCCCGAGGGTGGCATGATTCCCAACAGGTAAGACATTTGTTCATATTCCTGGTTTGGTGGTACCCTCTTTCTTCAGATCTTTGTTGGGGTTGTTCCTCAGACAGAGTTGTTGTTGGGGTTGTTCCCCAATACAGTCGCAAACAGAGTGTTGTTGAAGACTTCGTTTCTCCAGCAGCAGTTTCCCCCAGCATGGGTGTTTTTTATAGAAGTTTCGGTGGTTGATGGTTTGTCATCTTGGTGCCCCGTCACTTTCTCTAGTGGGTCGCATGCCCCAGACTTTATTTGTCTCCTCAGCACAGTCATGAATATAACTGATTGATTGATACTCCCCTCGGAGTCGCGAGTAGAGCTGTTATTAATACCCCCACCAGGGTTGCAAGTGGAATTGTTACCTCTTTTCCCTATGCAGTGTGCCAGTAGGATTTGTCTGTTTCCTCAGCACGTTTGTTTTCTTTTGAAGACTTGGTAGGTCAGTGGTTTGATACCCGGTACTTTACCTTTTCCCCGGCGAAGTCGTCTGTGGAATTGTTGTTATCTCTCCACCAGAGTTATTCTCTCCAGCAGAGCAGGATTTATTTTCCTGAGCAGTTTTGATTTGGGTTGACATCCCAGTATTTGCAACCATCTTTTCCTCAGCTTAGTCTGCAGAGTGTTTGTTGTGGCAGCTTTGCCTGTTGAATACTCCTTCAATCCCCAGTATGGTCGGATGATGGCTCTAGCCTCCAGTGAACGGATTAATTTCCTGACTATCTGTGATCCCTAGTAGAGTGGCTTATATTGCAGAATCTACTTGCTGTGATCAGTTTGCTGTGTATATTCTCCCCAAGCGGAGTGGTTCGTTGCAGAATCTATCTGTTTTATCTGTCCTCCCTCAGTGGTTTGTTCCCAAGAGAGTAGCCGACAGTTTTCCCCAGTAGAGTTGCTTATGCAGTTAGATTCTACCTGGATGATATCATTCTCTCTCGGTGGGTTGTTCCCCAGTGGAGTTATGTGGATTTGCTTCTACAGCAGTTTGTGCTTGTGTAATGCACTTGTTGTTTCTCAGTTGACACTGGGATCCCCTGCAGATATACTTTGGGACTTCTCTTGTTCCCTTACAGATCCGTCTTGGTGGCTGTTTTTGCCTGTTGCGACTATCTGTACCCTGATTGGGTTGTTTCCTGATATCTCTGATTCTCTGCTTCTCCAGCAGTACTTGCAGATCTTTGCTTTACAGCAGGTAGATCTCCGCAGATTGGCTTTCCAGCTGGTTTTTTCCCCTGGAAGTATAATACCGGACGTTTTTTCCTGAACCTGTTTGTGTTAGAATTGTCTGTTTTGTCAGCATTCATCAAACATAAATCACGCATATTCATGCATATTCATGAAACATTCCGATATTTATGTTGCATTTCTTGCCATATATCTTTTGTTTGTCGTGTCTCCTGCTATGGTGATATAGATCTCTTTACAGATCTCCCCAAGCAGATGTTGGGTGTTTAAAATCTCTCC
Organism: Lathyrus oleraceus; assembly: GCF_024323335.1. Taxonomy (NCBI): domain Eukaryota; kingdom Viridiplantae; phylum Streptophyta; class Magnoliopsida; order Fabales; family Fabaceae; genus Lathyrus; species Lathyrus oleraceus. Next base: position 438,634,571 of record NC_066584.1, on the reverse strand, counting down.
ATATAGAGTCAACCCCATAAGCAGAAAAAGTTTGTCTTTCCTTCTGCAGTTCCCCACTGAGATATATCCTCGTGGATGACGGTTTCTTCCGTTTCCTCCCAACACATCTATTGGGATGGATTTTCCTATTTGAGTTACATCCTCATTAGGACGTGTCTTTATTCAGTCTGTCTTTTCGGATCATTCCCGAATCGACCATTTGTCAGATATCTTGTGCTTCCCAGTGGGTTGTTCCCCAGCGGAATGTTTTCGGGCCTCTACCCTCATAACCGGTAGTTGTAAGTCCTACTTTTCCTGGCTTTCTTGACAGAATTTGTGGTTATACACCTTTTATTCTCCAGCCAGAGTTTTTGGTTTTCTACCTACTACCCGGTAGTTGTAAATCCTTTTTCCCTGCTCTTCAGCAGTTTGTGGTTTGTTATAAACCTTATTTCGGTTTCCCGTGCGGATTTGTGATTTGTTCTATCCCCACGCGGAGTTGTTGGTCTTCTACCCCGTATTCGGTAGATGTAAACCCTAATTTTGTGGTTATCTTCATTCAATATTCTTGATGTTGATTTTCCTTTGCTTGTATAAGTTGCTCAGATCAGCACTTATATTCTCAGCAAGTCTTTTGTGGATAATTGCCGTATGCTAGCAATTTTATCCCCAGTGGGTCTTTTCACCGTATGCTCGTGATTTGTTCCCCGGATCATTGATTCTTTATCAATGCATCCCCAGCTAGTCTTCTGTCGATAATTGCCGGATGCTTGCAATTTATCCTCAGCAGTTCGCCTTTCATTTACCCTTTTGTTGGTAATGTCTGTTGCTTCTTTGATTGGTTATCGTTATATACCTAATTTGGTATCCCGATGCCTTTCTGTTCGGTTGATTTATCCTTTGTTAACCCAGTAACCGGTTGTGGATAATCTTCCATGCGAGTATATTATTCACGGTCTGCCGGTAATGAATAATATATCTCATGCACTCTTCAGTCGAAGCCTTTTGTGTTTCCCCAGTCGAGTAAGATTCGTTATTTCCCTTTGTGGAGTCGAATATTCCTTTTGTTGTTGGATAATTGCCGGATGCTTGCAATTTATCCTTTGAGTTGTCTTTCGTTTACCCGTATGCTTGGTATCGATTGTCTCTCTTTTTGGTTAGTCACCTATTATATACCCAGTAACCGGTATCTCTGGTGTCTTTTCCTTGCGAGTGTATTATTCACGGTCTGCCGGTAATGAATAATATGTCTCATGCGCTCTTTGGTCGGAATCCTTTGTTGATTTTCCCTAACTGAGCAAGGTTCGTATTCTTTGTAGAATCGAATATCCATCCTTTAACCAGTTTGCGTTTTGGATGATGAGTGTTTTGGAAGTGAAATCCAATTCACGTTTTCGGTAAATCACCTATTATATACCCAGTAACCGGTATCCCTGGTGTTTCTTGCCATGCGAGCGTATTATTCACGGTCTGCCGGTAATGAATAATATATCTCATGCGCTCGTTAGTTGGAATCCTTTGTTGATTTTCCCCAACTGAGCAAGATTCGTATTCTTTGTAGAATCGAATATCCATCCTTTAACCAGTTTGCGTTTTGGATGATGAGTGTTTTGGAAGTGAAAACCAATTCACGTTTCGGTAGATCACCTATTATATACCCAGTAACCGGTATCTCTGGTGTTTCTTACCATGCGAGTTTATTATCTACGTTCTGACGGTAATAGATAATATATCTCATGCGAGTATTTTATCCACGGTCTGCCGGTAATGGATATCATATCTCATGCACTCTTTGGGTTTGTGTCCCCAGTTGAGTAAGATTCGTTTTCCCGTTATGGATTCGAATGCCCATCCTGTAAGTTGTTTTGCTTTTTCAAGTCCTCCTTTCGGATGATGAGTGTTTTGGAAGTGAAATCCAATTCACGTTTTCGGTAGATCACCTATTATATACCCAGCAACCGGTATCCCTGGTGTTTCTTGCCATGCGAGCGTATTATTCACGGTCTGCCGGTAATGAATAATATGTCTCATGCGCTCTTTGGTTGGAGTCCTTTGTTGATCTTCCCCAGTCGAGTAAGATTCGTATTCCTTGTGGAATCGAATGTCCATCCTTTAAACAAGTCTGCTGTTCTAGCTTTCTTCAGGGTGATGAGTGTTTTGGAAGTGAAAACCAATTCACGTCTTCGGATTTTATCCTTAAACAACCCAGTAACCGGTTCAGGATAATTTTCCTTTTGAGTATATTATTCACGGTCCGCCGGTAATGAATAATATGTCTCGTTCACTCTTGGGTCAATTCTTTGTTGCTTTCCCCTCAGAGTAAGATTCATTTTCTTTGTGGAATTGAATAGCCATCCTATAAACAAGTTTGCTTTTTCTAGCTCTCTGCAGGATGATGAGTGTTTTGGAAGTGGAAACCAATCCACGCTTTGGTCGGCCACCTATTATATACCCAGTAACCGGTATCCTTGGTGTTCCCTCCTTTCTGCTCCCTATTATGACCTCGGTCCCCCTGTGGAGTCAGATTTTCCTGAGTTTGTTACCCTTATGCCGGTAACATCTCATTTTCTTTGATACTTTCCCTCAGTGGAACTTTTTGTTGCTTCTCCCCCAGGAGTCAGCTTGTGTCTCTCCGACGGATTTATTTTCCTTTGGAATTCTTTTCCCCAGTGTGAGTCCTTTCCCTCAGTGAATTATGTTGTTTGATGTTGTTGATGATTGCTTGAAGACACCTTGAAATTGATGCATAAACCTTGCTGTTGTTGTTTAAGCCAAATGCTTTGTCCATATTTATGCTATGATGGTCGAATTTTGGTGTTGCTGTTGTTGCCTGAAAATGCCATGCCATGATTATTTGTTGATGATGGTTGATGTTGTTTGAAAATGATTGTTGTTTGCTTGCAAAACCATGCTGCAAACCTAGGGTTTCTTAAAAAAAAAAAACAGAAAATTTGAAGTTTCATTGGTGTCCACTGTTTCATTGGCTGAGGACCAATGAAAACATTTCCTTTCCTCTGCCCAAAACGCAGAGTTTTAATTAGTGAGCTCAATATTACAGCTTTGCCACTGCGTTGACCTTTGTTGACCACTAGTTCATGCTTATTTGCTCATGCTTCATCCAAATGTTCACCAACTTCCATAATTCATTTTAAATTCATTTCAACTCCAAAAATTGTGAAATTTTTTCCTCATACTCATGAATGTGTTTAGAATTTTATGGTGAATTTTATTTAATTTTCAGTGGCTGGATTTTAAATGATAATTGATTTTCCAACATGTATGCCAAAATGATACATTGTGCCATTTCAATTGTGAAATTCTCATATTGTATCCAATGCCTTTGAAATTTTTGTGGTGAAACTAGACACATTGACCTTCATTTCCATATAAAGTTTATGCATTTATCATTTGTGGATTGAGAGTTATGATTTTCTGAAGTTATGTGTTACATTTGGTGCTATGCCATGATCATGTATTTTCCCAATTTTTGTTCACATGCTTCCCCTTATCCAAATCACTTGAAATTTTGCATGAATGTTCTTTCACATGTCTAGTTTGTGTATGAAGTTTCTTGGAATTAATCTTGCTGTTTTCCATTTGATTGAGAATTTTCTTCCATACTTGGTCATTTGTTGACTTTTTGTGCTATGCATTGCCAAATCTTTTGTGAAATTCTCAAATCTTATTGTATGACCATGAAATTTCATATGTGATAACTAGACATCTCAAGCTTTGCAATGGTGTTAATCTCATTCATTTCTCTTTTGTTTTCAAATTGATATGATTTTTTGAAGTTGACCCATGCTTGTTGACTTTCACCATGCTTACTTGAACTTGATTTGACTTCATGATTTTAATTGACTGCCTTCCTCTCATCCAAATGCCTTGAAATTTTACATGTATACCATGTTAGATGTTAGGATTGAGTGTGATTTATTTCATAATTTTTGAGGTTGTTTGAGTTGACTTTTGAATGAAGTCTTTGCTGTTGACTTTTGTATGCTTCTCTTGCCATGCTTTGCATCCTTTTGCATATGAAATGACCATGATGCATGATATAATTATGAATCCAATTGAAAATGCTTCTTGAATGTTTAGACTTGGTTTGGGTTGACTTTTCCTTGCTGCCTTGACTTTTTTTTCTTTCATTTTTGACCCTAGGCTAGTCCTAGTGGTCCTTCAAGCTTATGTTGAGTTCATCTGTTTCAGGTTAAGCACCAATGCCTTGAGGATCATTCTAATGTGCTTGAGTTTGATTATATATTGTGCTAACCTTTGTTTTGTAGGTGACTCATATGCTTGAGTCTTTGTGCCTTGCACAATTGGTCCCTCTGTGGTTGACTATTGGTTCATTTTCTTTTGATTTTGACTGTTGACTTGTTTACTAATGAGTTTGACTTTTTCAGGTACCTTAGTTGCCTAAGTTCTTTGAACTTGATTGCTTGCTTTGCTTTTTAGCATTTGCTTTGAGGTATAATTACTTCTTCTTCATGTAGTCTGGAGACCCGGTCTGTTATTTGACCGGGCAAACTGTCTGAAGTCCTCCTTAAGAGGCAATGCCTGTGTTTGTTTAAAATTGTCCTAAGCAGGAAAAGTCCTTCAAGTAAGGCAATTGGTGGAAGGTAGGGATAAGCAATCTATCCCCCACTATTCAGTGTGTCCTCTCTTTGCTCCCATTACATGGTTGAAGCATTGAGATAAATACCCAAGATCTAATCGAGTCAATAATGTGGAGAGAGTTCCTACTTTCTGAACTCCCACACTTTCTTTGATGCTCTCTCTGATTTGAGATAGAAGCAATGAGGCACACCCCTCATCTCCTTTTTATCTGCTTCACCTGAGCCCCTCAATGGCCAGGTTAAGAGTGACCTTTACCCATTACAGTGGACTTTCAAAGTCAAACCCTCTTGTGTGAGCCCCCATTGTTTGGCTATAGAGTGTGCTGTTTGTTATTCATTGCTTGATTGATTGCTTCATGTGCACTTGTTTGCCTGTATGTTATGCATTTATCATCATCATCAATTGCCATTAGTGCATGATCATACCATTTGTCTGTGTGACCTTTTGTTATTATTGTTTGCCCATTGAGGACAATTGTAAGTCCATTGCTTTGGCATTTGCTCCTGTGATATGGAAGGATAGAGTGTAAGACCTCATTGGTCACTCATATCTTCTGTTTATCTGTGTGTATGTGAGGATACAGTTATAAGTCCCTGTAGGTTGGCATCTGTTATCCTGTGATCATAATTTGATCTGTTTGATTTGTATGTGAGGATACAGTTATAAGTCCCTGTAAGTTGGCATCTGTTCTCCTGTGATCATAATTTGATCTGTTTGATTTGTATGTGAGGTTGCAGTTATAAGTCCCTGTAAGTTGGCACCTGCTTTCCTGTGATCATAGTTTGTTTTATCTGTTGTGTGAGAGGTTGCAATTATAAGTCCCTGTAAGTTGGCATTTGCATTCCTGTGATCATATTGTTGCTTTTGTTCTTGTATGTGAGGATCCATTATAAGTCCCAGTGATGTGGCATTGGATTTCCTGTGAGCATACTGTGAAGTTAATCTAAGTCCATATAAATTGGCAGTTGATTTCCCTGTTTCATTTTTATTTTCTTTTGAGGAGATTAGTGTAAGTCCATTGAGTGGCATCTGATATCCTGTTTTGTTTTAGGAGACTGGTGTAAATCCATCTATTGGTATCCGGTATCCGCTTTTTATTTCTTTGCCTGAGGAGATTGGTGTAAGACCATTGAGTGGCATCTGATATCCCGTTTTGTTTTAGGAGACCGGTATAAGACCAGTGATTGGCATCCGGTATCCGCTTTTGCTTGCTTTGTTTGTTTGTTATTATTAATTGCTATTCCAAAGGACACACTTGAATCATCTGCTATATGATTTCAAGAAGTGAACCTTCTAAGAAGTTTTACTATCCATCCCTCGTCCATTCATCATTCATTATGTCCTAGACTTTTCACACTTTATCTTTTAAACTTGACATAAGTGTTGTGCAAACATCTTCATGTTTTCTAACTAAAAACCTGGACTCAAGTCCTTGACCTTTTTTCAAACTTCATTTCATAATACTTATTTGAATTAACCTTAATCATACTTTGACTCCATTTTCATAATCATAATCAGTAACTTCACTCATTCACTTGTTTTGGCTTTGTCCATTAATCTTTTCATACGTGAGCTATAGGTTTGATTTATCTTAGTGGTTGATGTTAATCTCACCTTCTGTCTTTAGTGATTGAATTGTAAGTCTTCCTTGCCTATTATAGGGTTAACCCCTCCCTGGCAAGTTGAAGCTGTTCTCACATGGTGGACGTTGTTGTTTGTATAAGGTTGAGTTTTCTCCCGTGGATAACGTAAGACCTAGGGTTTGTGTTTAAAATTGAACCTAACCCACTTTTGGAAATCTTTTAGCCGAACTACGGCGTTTTGATCCTTACCTTTGATGGAAGGTACGTAGGCAGCGGGTTCATCCGTTCGAACACAAAAATAACTAACTTGTATATTCTTTTCTCATCATCCCAATCATGTTTGCACAATCTTTTTGTCATAACAAATAATAATTTAGCATAACAAGTGTGAAAAGGGTTCCCTAGGAGTACCTAGGACGTAGTGGGTGCCTAACACCTTCCCATTGCGTAATTTACCCCTTACCCAGAATCTCTGATCTTTTTATTAGTTTTCTACGTGTAAAACTTCTTAGGCTTTTGTTCGCTTTTTAGCCAATCCTTTGGATAAATAAAAGTGCGGTGGCGACTCGAAAATTTCATGTATCTCTTAGCTTATGATTTAATCGATAGATCATATAGCGACGAATACACCGCTACACACCGGTATAAGGGTGAAAAGGCAACATGCTCAGGGAGAAAGATTATCTAAGACCGGTATAAAGGTGAGAGATATCGATCGTCCGAACATCTGAGGAAAACCTAAAAGGTATATTTCAACTCAGGAAAATCTGACTCCACAAGGGACAAAAAGTCATAATAGGGAGCAGAAAGGAAGGAACACCAGGGATACCGGTTACTGGGCATATAATAGGTGACCAACCAGGCGTGAATTGGGGAATATTTCCAAGACACTCATCATCCGAAAGGAGGGCTGAAAAAGCAAACTCGATTACAGGATGGACATTCGATCCCATAAGGAAATACGAATCTTACTCTACTGGGGAAGAACAAAGGCTTCGACTGAAGACCGCATGAGATATATTATCTATTACCGTCAGAACATAGATAATATACTCGCATGGAAGATTATCCACAACCGATTATTGGGTTAATAAAGGATAAATTAACCGAAAAGAAAGGATATCGGAATACCGGTTACTGGGTATAAAATGATGACCAATCAAGGGGAGAAACAATCATTACCAAACAAGGATAAATGAAAGATGACTCGCCAGGGATAAATTGCTTAATTAGAGCAATTATCCAAGAGATATATCACCGGTTACTGGGTGGTATACTCAAAACTAAAGGAATATCAATACCGAATACTGGATAAAGATAACCAACAAGGAGGGGATTACATCTATCGGTTACTGGGTAGAAAACCACAGAAGAGAGTAACCGTCATCGGTTAGGATGAACAACAATCAAGGTTTAACTCTGCACAGGGACAAAATGGGGTTTACAACTACCGGTTACTGGGTAGTAAACCACAGAAATAGGACTTACAACTATCGGTTACTGGGTAGAAGGCCACAACATCCGCTGGGGAGAGAATGAACAATTACTGTTTACTGAGTAATTGATCACCTGAACCATAGGGAAGTGCAGGGGAAATAACAAGAAAGGAGTCAGTCTAGGAATAAACTAGAGAGACGCAATAAAGCAAGACTCAACCCAATGAGGATATAACTCAAGGGAGTAACTCCATCCCAATACTTATTCAGGGAGGAAACTGAAACAATAATCATCCACGAGGACATAACTCAGTGGGGAATATGGAAGAAAAGATAAACACTTTCTGCCTATAGGGCTGACTCTATATGGAGAGATCAGACGCAACCATCTGCTTGGGGAAGAACATTTCACCAACTAGCAGGAGATGACAAGCAAAGATATATGGCAAAAAATGCAACATGAATATCTGAATGCTATAATTATGCATGTATATGCGTGGTTTATGTATGATTAATGCTGACAAACAGACATATCTAACACAAGCAGGTCCAAGAATCAATGGACAGACATCCGGTACAACATCTCAAAAGAGAAAGCCAAGCCCACAGGAGAAATCCAGTCTGGTGGGGGGCAACAAATACCAGGAAACCAGTCACCGCTGAGGATCGAGTGAAATCGCTGTCGGGGACAAAGACCACTGCTAGGGGAATAAGCAGGATCACCGGGGATTAGAGACCATTGTTGGGAATAAGCAAAGGGTCACAAACACCAAAGTTGGGGATCTTCCAACAATACGCAGAGACATGGATAAGATCAGTCATAGAAGAACTTTACTGGGGAACTTATCAGGGGGTGATGTGGAATTCTGTGGGGAATAACCACCACACAGAAGCACATCAAATCAAACATTCACTTCTATCCACTGAGGGAAGCATCTCTGCTGCGGAGAAGGAGAACCAGTCACTCCACTGGAAAGGAATCAACACATCTTCCTCGAAGTTCCAGAGCCAAACTAGGATCAGGTAGGGCCTTAGCTGGGGAAGCTACCCAGTCATCACCAGGGAGCTTAACACGCCTAAGATCCACCATAGAAGTAACTCTACTGGGAAAAAAAATCAAGGAAATATATGAAACTCTATGGGGAATAACCACCAAACAAAAGTTCCAATAACCATCACATTTCCTCATACTGCTGGAGAAACAATCTCTGCCGAGGAGAAGAGAAACACTGCTCCGGTGAGAAGGCCAGTTCCGGCCACCTGTTGCAGGTTTTCAAACCTCAACCATAGCACACGATTTATACATCATTCGAAAGCTGGGTGATGTACATCACCCCTGTAACCTTAATTTCCACTCAAGATCCCTATAGAGAAAGAAATCTGAGATAGAAAAATGAGGTGTTCAATCTGAACTTGTTCAATTCACAAAATTAAGATCACAAATCAATTGCCTCTCACATGAGGACTTCAGAGATGCCAACCAATACAAAAAATGCTAAATATCCAAAGAAATTCGAAGGAAAACAGTTGGAGTGAAAACCTTTGAAGTGTAGTTTGTGTGAGCTTGATCCAATCTAAATCTTCAGTGCAGCTTGATCTTGAAGTAACAAGGAAGCAAGGCTAAGGAATTTGAAAGCCAAAGATCAACCAATGAAGTTGAAATTTGAGCTTGAAAAATGGAGAAAAAATTTAGAATTCCTTTAATGGAGGGTTGGGGAATCAGTTGTGCAGAGTTTCAGGCGCCTTTAGGTTAGTTTTCAAATGAAGCAAGCATGTGTATTTATAGCAAGAGCTGATGCAATGCATGATCAAACTCGTGTGTCCATGAAGGAGAAGGGCGATCCAAAATGCAGCGGAATTTAAAATTTCTCCTTTAATGATCCTTATGAATGGGCATGATCAGTGATAGAATCGTTACCTCTTGTGGCGATTGTAACCTTTGATGCAGATCTACAGAGCGATCACGAACGTTGAACAATGACAACGCCTCTACTCAGTCCACACGAACGAATTCCTTCAATCTCAGTGCTAGCTGCTACGAATGAAGGCTTTGAGTGAGTGAGAGAGAGAGAGAGAAACAAAATTGCAACTGCACAAATGCTTCTACACAAGGGTTCTATTTATAAAACCACTTGTGTGGACTGCAAGCTAAAAAACCCACTCAAGTGTATGTGGCCCATATCTTATAATATGCCAAAATCACTTAAGCACGTGGTACCTTACCATATTTTGTATTCTGTTTAAGTACACCGTACCTTACGATGTTCTACAATTCACTTAAGTGCGCTGTACCTTACGGTGTTCCTTAGTTACTCTATCTCTCATCAATTTGTCCTTTGTGTGTAACCCTGTAGGTTTTCGCGGCATTGGCACTTATATTAAATCACGCATTTAACATAATAAACAGTGAGCGGTATCTAGCAACACATCACTGCTACCCAAGACACGAAAATGTCATGTGATCTGACAAATCCTTCTGTGATAATACTTATGTGTATAATTACCCTTTTGCCCTTATGTCTATATTGAACACAAGGCATAGACCGTGTCATCCTTGTCTAGTTCAATATTGGGCCCATAGACATTTGTCCTGTTACGCAGGATAGGCAAATTCCATCTAGGTCACTCATGTTCCTTAGCATGCTTCGTGGAGTACCCATCAACTGTCTTTATGGTCATCCAGTTACGGACAACGTTTGATCAGTAATAAGGCACTCGACTCTACATCTAGGGTCCATAGTGGTTTCAGGTCGAAGGCTGGTATACACCATTATCACCATGAGAATAACTTATGACACTTTGCATAACATTTTATATAGTATTCTCATAGCGGGTCAATCCAGTACAAATATTACTCTTAATATTCATACCTATCTTTAAGACTTGATAACTCCTTATCCATGATCCATGAGATGTGATCATCAGTCTATATACATAATAGTCTTTATGTTTTAATGTTATCCCACTTCACAATAAAGCTCGACTGCGGATACTTTAAGAATAGTGTCCTTATGTTTAATGTGATCCCATGATTAAGTCACACTTGATACATTAAACGGACTATCTATTCTAGGGACTTTATTAAACAAACATAATAAAGAAAAAGCTTTTTATTATTAATAAATAATTCAATACAAGTACCAAAAAGTATTGGCCTCTAGGGCTTACACCAACACTCCATGCATGGGCTTGTACAGGCGCATGTGAGGCCCAAAACCAATTGCATTTGAGTGCTGAACACTAATGAATGAAGTTTGGACGTGCAAATGGCAAGGCAATGTAGTATGCAAGAAGATTTCACATGTTATGCATAATTGAACCCAAAACTTCACCTCTTCGAAAATGCCATTTGGAAAATTGAAACATAGGCATGTGGGTAATGGTTGGAAAGGTCTTGACATAAGGAATAAGTGTTATGTTGAACAAAAATCCATTTGGAGTTGGGAAAATATTGAAAACCGGCCATGAAGTTCAATGTACAAAACATGTATATGGAAATTTTGCCAAAATGGACCAACTTCAAGCCTTCTGTTTCAATGATTCGAGCCTCAAATGACAAAAAATCCAACATAAAACTTGTAGATATTTTCAAGACAATCAATTTGGACTTAAATTTTTCATCATTTGAATTTTTGATGAGAAAGTTAGGGGCACTTGAAGTTGGACTTTTTCACATTTCAATGACTTTGGTCCAAAGTGACCTATAATGTTTTGTATTATCACATGTATTTATTTTAGGATTATGAAATTTTGTACAAAATAACAATTGAATTAGACATCTTAAACTTTCTAATTCACTTGGTCTCACCTCAAAATCATAAAATATGAATGAGTTAGGTCCTTGGGAAGTTGACCCAAAATTAGGGTTTCAGTCAAAATGACCTATAATGTTTTGAAATGAATGATGACCTTCCAAGTTTCAAATGGATTTTTGATGAACATGAAAGTTGTTAATATTGTTCTTAAGAACATTTTTTATCTTGGGGTCATCTTCATTTGATAAACACATCAAAATTTAGGTCTCAGTGGATTTCAAAATAGTCAGATGATTTGACTGATCAACTTCTCAAAGTCAAACTTCAAATCTTGATGAATGAATGATTGAGGATACTCACATAGGCTCACATATTCATAAAATTATGAGTTAAAGAACTTCCCTTGATTGTATTTGATCATGGGTTGAGGTTGCTTCATGAGCAAGGCACAGTCAATGCATAGTTGAATTAGGGTTTCCTTGGGAAACAATCCTCAAGCCCTTTTGGTTTATCTTGATCAAATTGACAAATTGAGATATTTGGGAGGCATATATGATGATTTAGAGCTTTAGGAACCATTGTCATGCTTGCTTTCACTTTCATCTGGCCACTTCAATGGGTATAGGAGCCATCCTAGGAGCCTTCGATCACATGACTGCTTGAGCTTCAAAACAAACAAAGTTAGTGACATATTTTTGTGCTTTTGGTTAGTGAAAAAATAAGAAAAGCAATAATATACAATTCAAGCATGCTTGGTGGTCTCAAACCAACTCACACAAGTCCCAACCCAAGGGTTAAGGAGCCAAGATGCTATGATCCTTGAGGCAAATGCAAAATGAGCAATGATATGATGTCATGAGGGATCTTAGGGTCAAAATTAGGGTCTTACAGATGCCCCTATTTAAGGTCATTCTAGCCGGAGATATGAAGGTTAAGATCTTCGTCTCGACGAGGTAGAATGGGCTTAAATAATAACAAAGAGACGAATTTTGATCCCTAAGAGACCTCATGATGCAAATGTATGTATGCAAAAGTTAATACTCTGTGGGGATATATGTCCACAAAGGAAAAAAGAAATCAGGAGGAAAATCCAAAGGAGTAATACACTCACTAGGGAGACAAAGACTCTGGGGGAGTAAAGGGTAAAAATTCGTGAGCAGGTCACGACTTGAAACTTGTTGGGAGACACGAAGGGATTCCATGAAAATAAATCAATGGAAAGACTCGAGCTGACGCAAAGATGCATGTATTGGGGAATATGCCAATACAACAAACTATCCAAAAAGGATACTTCGGATAAAAATCCGGACTCGAATGGGGAATATCCAGAAGGGAATTCAGTCGAGGAAGAAATAATGAGATATTACTGGTTACTGGGTAATAAGCTCGAAGAGACATGTGATCAAAACACCGTGTAAGACCCCAATTTTGGGCCCTAAGATCCCTCATGGCCCATATCATTCATATCATAACCTCAAGGATCATTGCATGCCTTTGTCCCCTCCTAGTGGGTAGATTGCCTTGTGGTTTGTTTCTTGATCACCAAGCATACTCTGCATTTGTATATCTTTGCTTTCATATGTTTATCATTCAAAAAGTACAAAAATATTGTCAGTTTAACCTTGTTGCTTGCAGTTGAAGCAATCATCAGCAATTAGGTCAAAGTCAGTCATTGATCAGTCAAAGCAATGGATGATGGCCATTCTTGTGGAATTTGGGCACCATGATCAATAATCAAAAGTTCATACAACTTGAGACATCATTTGAAGTCAAGTTCTCAAAGAATTAGGATTTGGAATTCATCAGAAGTGCTCCAGTCATCCAAAACCCTAGAAAAGTCAAACTTGGTCAACTGTTGATTTAATCAATGATTTGATGGATAGAATTGATCTGAAGAAGTTCATTCATGCTTGTATAAGCCTTATCTATCATGTCAAACCTCATCATGGAAGAAAATCAAGTGAAATCAGAAATTTTCCAGAAATAGAAAGTGGACCTGTAATTTCAACTGCCAAAAATGGAAACTTCTTGATCTTAAACTTACATCATGATACAAGCTTCAAATGAATTTTTGCTCAACATGAAAGTTGAAGATCTTGTCTTCCCATTTTCAAAAAGTCCAAGAACATCAAAATCCCATGTATGGTTGTCAAGATATGATCAATTCATTTTCATCAATTTTTGAACTTCAACAAGCCATATCTCTCAAACCATAAGGCCAAATTTGGTGGGGTTTTTTCCTACACACCACATTTTTCATCCTCTTTCCAAAAATATAAATTTCATGACCTAAAACCTTGCCAATCAAAATGGCATTTTTGGACCTTTTGCATTTAAATTCAAAGTTTGACCAAACTTTGACTTTTTGTTTTTTTGACTTTTTCTTGATTTGGCCAATTGGGAAAGGTTTAAAATCACATTTGAAACTTGCCTCAAGTCCTATTTCATGCACATTCCATCACCATACCACAATTTTGGATAAAAATGCAAACTTGGCAATTTTGCAAAATGGCTTCAATAAGTAGAATCAGGTACAGCATTCAAGTACAAACCACAAACAGCAAAAATATGGTCTATTTGCAGCCTGTAGCAGGCCCAATTCGCAGCAGCACACACCCTCCACTTCACTTGTACAAAGATTAGCAAATGTGCATTTGGTCATTTTTAGCTAAGTAGGATTAAGCATTCCTTAAGACAGTCACATATAAACTGATTTTCTGCCACAAAGCAACCCTAGAGACTAGAGAATCGGCAGCCACATACAGAAAAATACTCTTACTCACTCATCTTGCATTTTGCTCGATTGAGATTTTTCACCCAAAACCATCAAAACACACAAGTAACCCTTGGTTATTTCTTCACTTGGACATGATTTGGAAGCATTTGTGGACTTCATTTCCCAACTGAAACCACAATATCTAGCTCTGTTTTTTCATCAAGCTCAACAATGGCAGGTCAAGTGTTGGAAGGTTTCAAGAGGTGCTGAGCTAACATACTCCATTCTTCATCATTGCAAGGCCAAAGGAACAGCTGTTTGAGCTTGAAATCTCCAAACAACCACTGCAGCTCGATTTTCTTCAAAATCAAGTAAGCAATCGACTTCCATTATTCTCCATGCTATGCTATGTTTCAGTTGGTTTGTTTTGTGCTGATTGCAAGGAACTTTAAATGGTTTGAAATGATTAAGTATGCTATAAGATGTTTGGATTTGAAATATGGTGTACAAATGCACTCTCCATCGGTTTGCTCACATGGTTGTGATTTCTTGAAAACCATTGCTATATGATGTTTATATTTAGTTTGATGAATCTATTGATGGGTGTATGATTGATTTCTGAGCATGTTGATTCTTGTTGATTCTGCATATTATTGATGAAGGCCTGCTGCAGTTTTTGAAACTCTCATACTGTTTCCAGAAATCCACTTGGGTTGTGTTTTGCGTGTTGGTATTATGATGTTACATAAGTACATATGCCTTGCCCTCGAGTGCTTTTGCTCAAAACCTGTTTGATGTTAATGATGAACATGAAGATGTATGTTGGTTGCTAGTAGAAACCCTAAAGTATGCATGAGAACCCAGAAAAATTGTGAAGTTCATTGGCTGTTGTTGCTTGTGTTTGTATGAATATATTGTTACTGCTATGCTGTTGAACTTTGTTATTTTCCAGCTAAAACAGAAATTCCACATGCTTTGTGTTGATTATGTTTGGTCATGTTTGCATGAACTTGCATGAAGGTTACTATGCCAATACCATGTTCCTGCATGAGGCTTTTGAATTCGTGTTTGATGATGAATTTGGTTGATGAATGCATGATGTTACTGTTAGAATGGCTGGTCGATTTTTGTGTTGCTGTTGATTACAAATGCCCTGCTGCTGTTATTTGAACCAAACATCATGACCAGAAAATCCATGAAACATGTTGTTGCTGTTGTTTGTTTTGTTTGATATGATGATTGATGAACATGAGGAATATGCCTGCTGCTGTTTAAAACCTGATGTTCTGTCCAGAAAGATTCCCATGATTATGTTGTTTTGCTGTTAATGCTCATTGCCATATGCTGGATATGTTTTGTTCGTGTCCATGGATGATGTTGTTTGAAAATGAATGCTGATTGTTTACAAATGCCATGCTGTGTTGGTTGAATGAGGAACATTGATGTTCAAATACCATGCTGTTGCTTGCTGTTGTTTATGATGAGTACATAATGATGATTTGCTGTTCATGTTGAAACCTTAACCATCCCCCAGATTCCTGTTTGTTGCTGTTGTTTGTTTTAATTGCATTAAACCATCACCACTTGCTTTGCTTTTGTTTTTTGGTCGAGTTTTGTTTGAAGCATACTGAGTTTTTCCTGCTGTTCTGCTGCCATTAGCTGCCAAGAAAATCTTATGAATGCCCTGCTGTTTTGCTGTTTTTGAGCTGCCAAGGAAATCTCATGAATATGCTTATGCTGTTGTTGGTTGATAATGCATGAGGTTGTATGCTTGGTTGAATTATGTTGTTTGATGTTGTTGATGATTGCTTGAAGACACCTTGAAATTGATGCATAAACCTTGCTGTTGTTGTTTAAGCCAAATGCTTTGTCCATATTTATGCTATGATGGTCGAATTTTGGTGTTGCTGTTGTTGCCTGAAAATGCCATGCCATGATTATTTGTTGATGATGGTTGATGTTGTTTGAAAATGATTGTTGTTTGCTTGCAAAACCATGCTGCAAACCTAGGGTTTCTTAAAAAAAAAAAACAGAAAATTTGAAGTTTCATTGGTGTCCACTGTTTCATTGGCTGAGGACCAATGAAAACATTTCCTTTCCTCTGCCCAAAACGCAGAGTTTTAATTAGTGAGCTCAATATTACAGCTTTGCCACTGCGTTGACCTTTGTTGACCACTAGTTCATGCTTATTTGCTCATGCTTCATCCAAATGTTCACCAACTTCCATAATTCATTTTAAATTCATTTCAACTCCAAAAATTGTGAAATTTTTTCCTCATACTCATGAATGTGTTTAGAATTTTATGGTGAATTTTATTTAATTTTTCAGTGGCTGGATTTTAAATGATAATTGATTTTCCAACATGTATGCCAAAATGATACATTGTGCCATTTCAATTGTGAAATTCTCATATTGTATCCAATGCCTTTGAAATTTTTTGTGGTGAAACTAGACACATTGACCTTCATTTCCATATAAAGTTTATGCATTTATCATTTGTGGATTGAGAGTTATGATTTTCTGAAGTTATGTGTTACATTTGGTGCTATGCCATGATCATGTATTTTCCCAATTTTTGTTCACATGCTTCCCCTTATCCAAATCACTTGAAATTTTGCATGAATGTTCTTTCACATGTCTAGTTTGTGTATGAAGTTTCTTGGAATTAATCTTGCTGTTTTCCATTTGATTGAGAATTTTCTTCCATACTTGGTCATTTGTTGACTTTTTGTGCTATGCATTGCCAAATCTTTTGTGAAATTCTCAAATCTTATTGTATGACCATGAAATTTCATATGTGATAACTAGACATCTCAAGCTTTGCAATGGTGTTAATCTCATTCATTTCTCTTTTGTTTTCAAATTGATATGATTTTTTGAAGTTGACCCATGCTTGTTGACTTTCACCATGCTTACTTGAACTTGATTTGACTTCATGATTTTAATTGACTGCCTTCCTCTCATCCAAATGCCTTGAAATTTTACATGTATACCATGTTAGATGTTAGGATTGAGTGTGATTTATTTCATAATTTTTGAGGTTGTTTGAGTTGACTTTTGAATGAAGTCTTTGCTGTTGACTTTTGTATGCTTCTCTTGCCATGCTTTGCATCCTTTTGCATATGAAATGACCATGATGCATGATATAATTATGAATCCAATTGAAAATGCTTCTTGAATGTTTAGACTTGGTTTGGGTTGACTTTTCCTTGCTGCCTTGACTTTTTTTTCTTTCATTTTTGACCCTAGGCTAGTCCTAGTGGTCCTTCAAGCTTATGTTGAGTTCATCTGTTTCAGGTTAAGCACCAATGCCTTGAGGATCATTCTAATGTGCTTGAGTTTGATTATATATTGTGCTAACCTTTGTTTTGTAGGTGACTCATATGCTTGAGTCTTTGTGCCTTGCACAATTGGTCCCTCTGTGGTTGACTATTGGTTCATTTTCTTTTGATTTTGACTGTTGACTTGTTTACTAATGAGTTTGACTTTTTCAGGTACCTTAGTTGCCTAAGTTCTTTGAACTTGATTGCTTGCTTTGCTTTTTAGCATTTGCTTTGAGGTATAATTACTTCTTCTTCATGTAGTCTGGAGACCCGGTCTGTTATTTGACCGGGCAAACTGTCTGAAGTCCTCCTTAAGAGGCAATGCCTGTGTTTGTTTAAAATTGTCCTAAGCAGGAAAAGTCCTTCAAGTAAGGCAATTGGTGGAAGGTAGGGATAAGCAATCTATCCCCCACTATTCAGTGTGTCCTCTCTTTGCTCCCATTACATGGTTGAAGCATTGAGATAAATACCCAAGATCTAATCGAGTCAATAATGTGGAGAGAGTTCCTACTTTCTGAACTCCCACACTTTCTTTGATGCTCTCTCTGATTTGAGATAGAAGCAATGAGGCACACCCCTCATCTCCTTTTTATCTGCTTCACCTGAGCCCCTCAATGGCCAGGTTAAGAGTGACCTTTACCCATTACAGTGGACTTTCAAAGTCAAACCCTCTTGTGTGAGCCCCCATTGTTTGGCTATAGAGTGTGCTGTTTGTTATTCATTGCTTGATTGATTGCTTCATGTGCACTTGTTTGCCTGTATGTTATGCATTTATCATCATCATCAATTGCCATTAGTGCATGATCATACCATTTGTCTGTGTGACCTTTTGTTATTATTGTTTGCCCATTGAGGACAATTGTAAGTCCATTGCTTTGGCATTTGCTCCTGTGATATGGAAGGATAGAGTGTAAGACCTCATTGGTCACTCATATCTTCTGTTTATCTGTGTGTATGTGAGGATACAGTTATAAGTCCCTGTAGGTTGGCATCTGTTATCCTGTGATCATAATTTGATCTGTTTGATTTGTATGTGAGGATACAGTTATAAGTCCCTGTAAGTTGGCATCTGTTCTCCTGTGATCATAATTTGATCTGTTTGATTTGTATGTGAGGTTGCAGTTATAAGTCCCTGTAAGTTGGCACCTGCTTTCCTGTGATCATAGTTTGTTTTATCTGTTGTGTGAGAGGTTGCAATTATAAGTCCCTGTAAGTTGGCATTTGCATTCCTGTGATCATATTGTTGCTTTTGTTCTTGTATGTGAGGATCCATTATAAGTCCCAGTGATGTGGCATTGGATTTCCTGTGAGCATACTGTGAAGTTAATCTAAGTCCATATAAATTGGCAGTTGATTTCCCTGTTTCATTTTTATTTTCTTTTGAGGAGATTAGTGTAAGTCCATTGAGTGGCATCTGATATCCTGTTTTGTTTTAGGAGACTGGTGTAAATCCATCTATTGGTATCCGGTATCCGCTTTTTATTTCTTTGCCTGAGGAGATTGGTGTAAGACCATTGAGTGGCATCTGATATCCCGTTTTGTTTTAGGAGACCGGTATAAGACCAGTGATTGGCATCCGGTATCCGCTTTTGCTTGCTTTGTTTGTTTGTTATTATTAATTGCTATTCCAAAGGACACACTTGAATCATCTGCTATATGATTTCAAGAAGTGAACCTTCTAAGAAGTTTTACTATCCATCCCTCGTCCATTCATCATTCATTATGTCCTAGACTTTTCACACTTTATCTTTTAAACTTGACATAAGTGTTGTGCAAACATCTTCATGTTTTCTAACTAAAAACCTGGACTCAAGTCCTTGACCTTTTTTCAAACTTCATTTCATAATACTTATTTGAATTAACCTTAATCATACTTTGACTCCATTTTCATAATCATAATCAGTAACTTCACTCATTCACTTGTTTTGGCTTTGTCCATTAATCTTTTCATACGTGAGCTATAGGTTTGATTTATCTTAGTGGTTGATGTTAATCTCACCTTCTGTCTTTAGTGATTGAATTGTAAGTCTTCCTTGCCTATTATAGGGTTAACCCCTCCCTGGCAAGTTGAAGCTGTTCTCACATGGTGGACGTTGTTGTTTGTATAAGGTTGAGTTTTCTCCCGTGGATAACGTAAGACCTAGGGTTTGTGTTTAAAATTGAACCTAACCCACTTTTGGAAATCTTTTAGCCGAACTACGGCGTTTTGATCCTTACCTTTGATGGAAGGTACGTAGGCAGCGGGTTCATCCGTTCGAACACAAAAATAACTAACTTGTATATTCTTTTCTCATCATCCCAATCATGTTTGCACAATCTTTTTGTCATAACAAATAATAATTTAGCATAACAAGTGTGAAAAGGGTTCCCTAGGAGTACCTAGGACGTAGTGGGTGCCTAACACCTTCCCATTGCGTAATTTACCCCTTACCCAGAATCTCTGATCTTTTTATTAGTTTTCTACGTGTAAAACTTCTTAGGCTTTTGTTCGCTTTTTAGCCAATCCTTTGGATAAATAAAAGTGCGGTGGCGACTCGAAAATTTCATGTATCTCTTAGCTTATGATTTAATCGATAGATCATATAGCGACGAATACACCGCTACACACCGGTATAAGGGTGAAAAGGCAACATGCTCAGGGAGAAAGATTATCTAAGACCGGTATAAAGGTGAGAGATATCGATCGTCCGAACATCTGAGGAAAACCTAAAAGGTATATTTCAACTCAGGAAAATCTGACTCCACAAGGGACAAAAAGTCATAATAGGGAGCAGAAAGGAAGGAACACCAGGGATACCGGTTACTGGGCATATAATAGGTGACCAACCAGGCGTGAATTGGGGAATATTTCCAAGACACTCATCATCCGAAAGGAGGGCTGAAAAAGCAAACTCGATTACAGGATGGACATTCGATCCCATAAGGAAATACGAATCTTACTCTACTGGGGAAGAACAAAGGCTTCGACTGAAGACCGCATGAGATATATTATCTATTACCGTCAGAACATAGATAATATACTCGCATGGAAGATTATCCACAACCGATTATTGGGTTAATAAAGGATAAATTAACCGAAAAGAAAGGATATCGGAATACCGGTTACTGGGTATAAAATGATGACCAATCAAGGGGAGAAACAATCATTACCAAACAAGGATAAATGAAAGATGACTCGCCAGGGATAAATTGCTTAATTAGAGCAATTATCCAAGAGATATATCACCGGTTACTGGGTGGTATACTCAAAACTAAAGGAATATCAATACCGAATACTGGATAAAGATAACCAACAAGGAGGGGATTACATCTATCGGTTACTGGGTAGAAAACCACAGAAGAGAGTAACCGTCATCGGTTAGGATGAACAACAATCAAGGTTTAACTCTGCACAGGGACAAAATGGGGTTTACAACTACCGGTTACTGGGTAGTAAACCACAGAAATAGGACTTACAACTATCGGTTACTGGGTAGAAGGCCACAACATCCGCTGGGGAGAGAATGAACAATTACTGTTTACTGAGTAATTGATCACCTGAACCATAGGGAAGTGCAGGGGAAATAACAAGAAAGGAGTCAGTCTAGGAATAAACTAGAGAGACGCAATAAAGCAAGACTCAACCCAATGAGGATATAACTCAAGGGAGTAACTCCATCCCAATACTTATTCAGGGAGGAAACTGAAACAATAATCATCCACGAGGACATAACTCAGTGGGGAATATGGAAGAAAAGATAAACACTTTCTGCCTATAGGGCTGACTCTATATGGAGAGATCAGACGCAACCATCTGCTTGGGGAAGAACATTTCACCAACTAGCAGGAGATGACAAGCAAAGATATATGGCAAAAAATGCAACATGAATATCTGAATGCTATAATTATGCATGTATATGCGTGGTTTATGTATGATTAATGCTGACAAACAGACATATCTAACACAAGCAGGTCCAAGAATCAATGGACAGACATCCGGTACAACATCTCAAAAGAGAAAGCCAAGCCCACAGGAGAAATCCAGTCTGGTGGGGGGCAACAAATACCAGGAAACCAGTCACCGCTGAGGATCGAGTGAAATCGCTGTCGGGGACAAAGACCACTGCTAGGGGAATAAGCAGGATCACCGGGGATTAGAGACCATTGTTGGGAATAAGCAAAGGGTCACAAACACCAAAGTTGGGGATCTTCCAACAATACGCAGAGACATGGATAAGATCAGTCATAGAAGAACTTTACTGGGGAACTTATCAGGGGGTGATGTGGAATTCTGTGGGGAATAACCACCACACAGAAGCACATCAAATCAAACATTCACTTCTATCCACTGAGGGAAGCATCTCTGCTGCGGAGAAGGAGAACCAGTCACTCCACTGGAAAGGAATCAACACATCTTCCTCGAAGTTCCAGAGCCAAACTAGGATCAGGTAGGGCCTTAGCTGGGGAAGCTACCCAGTCATCACCAGGGAGCTTAACACGCCTAAGATCCACCATAGAAGTAACTCTACTGGGAAAAAAAATCAAGGAAATATATGAAACTCTATGGGGAATAACCACCAAACAAAAGTTCCAATAACCATCACATTTCCTCATACTGCTGGAGAAACAATCTCTGCCGAGGAGAAGAGAAACACTGCTCCGATGGGGATAGAAAATAAACATTTTCATCACCCGCTCTGCTAGGAGGAAACTATCCGAGAAGGAGTAAGTAATAACAATCAGGCTCCGATCAGGCAACTCTACTAAGGAAAGATTGCTGATGACTGAACTGGGGATAACCTGTAGGCGATCAGCTGGAGATAACCTGCTGGTGACAAACTGGGGAAGTCTAATGGGAGCAACCCTGCTGAGAATGAACGGTAGGAAAACCTGTTGGAGATCAATGTATGTGAATCCGCTGGGGATAAGCTACAAACCAACTTGTTGAAAATTCCCCTCATGTTGGGATTTCCTGCTCACTCTGCGGGAGATTTCCAATCTGAATGAGGGAAGACCAACTTCCTCGAAAAAGATAGCATGTCAATTTATCAATCTATAAGGGATTTTAGGTAAATCCACACGAGGGATGACAACCATACAATTGATAAAACACAGATGCTAGATCCAGACTCACTGGGGAGCTAGAAGACTGAGACCAAACTCCAGACTCTCTGGGGACTTTGGTGGTGTATTACCTTTCTGCGCTTATTGAGGAGACAACCTGAAAGATGATGAAGAGGACATAAATATGCTAGGGATATGAACAAATGCCTTACCCTTTTGGAAATCGTACTATCCTTGGGAGAGCACTGAAGACCTTCCATTTATCCTTTCAGTCATTGTGAATGTTCACTTTGTTTAAAAACAGTTTATAAAACTTTATTTGTTTAAAACAATGATATTTATCAATTAAAACATGCAAATATTTGTTGAACATAAACAAATAAGAGTACAAGGAATTGGATAAAGGCTCAAATTTATTTGATGGAATGGTAGTCTGCAAATGGCAAGACTCCATGGATCTTTACAAATTTGAAATTGGTGATATATATTGGAAAAAGGCTACATTGAACATAATGACCATTCCTCCACCAACTCTGCATCCAATGTATTTGAAGCTTCAGTTGACGATGACTGAGCGAGAATCTTTAACAGAAGACGGTTGAAAAACAGAGTCTTGTCAGGATGCATTTACTTGCCAAATCCCTAGTTTTTGCCTAGATTGCCCCAGGGTGAGGTACTCAATCTAGCGGGATATATATTCATTTTTTATGTCTCTAACTTTTGCCTGGATCGCCCTTTCGGGTTTTCAATCCACCGAGACGCTCATTTTTGCCTAAGCCGCCCTTTCGGGTTTTCAACTTAGCGAGTTATTCTGTTTTTATTTTAGGAGAAGTATTTCTTGATTGCATCTGAAGTCACAAGACGAGTGAAATCTTCCCCATCCATAGTTGTAAGTATCAAAGCACCGCCTGAAAAGGCTCTCTTAACAACATATGGACCTTCATAGTTTGGAGTCCACTTGCCCCTGGAATCGGACGCGAAAGACAAGACTTTCTTGAGCATGAGGTTACCTTCTCGGAACACACGAGGCTTGACCTTCTTATCAAAGGGTTTCTTCATCCTCTGCTGATATAACTGACCGTGACACATGTCAGTCAACCTCTTCTCTTCTATTAAATTCAGTTGGTCATAATGACTCTGAACCCATTCAGCCTCAGTCAACTTGGCTTCCATCAAGACTCTCATTGATGGGATCTCAACCTCCACGGGGAGCACAGCCTCCATGCCATAAACAAGAGAGAAAGGGGTTTCCCCTGTTGAAGTACGAACAAATGTACGATAGCCATGCAAAGCAAATGGCAACATCTCATGTCAATCTTTGTACGTAACAACCATCTTCTAAATAATCTTCTTGATTTTCTTATTAGCAGCTTCAACAACCCCATTCATCTTGGGTCTATAAGGAGAATAATCATGATGTGCAATCTTGAACTCGCTACACAGTTCTTTCATCATCTTGTTGTTCAAGTTAGATCCATTATCAGTAATGATCTTATCTAGCACACCATAACGGCATATGAGTTGATTCTTGATAAACTTCACAACCACCTGCCTGGTCACGTTTGCATATGACGCCGCTTCAACCCACTTAGTGAAGTAATCAATTGCTACGAGAATAAAATGGTGACCATTGGACGCCTTTGGCTCTATCATGCCAATCATGTCAATTCCCCATATAGAGAAAGGCCATGGTGATGAAATCACATTCAGAAGTGTCGGGGGAATATGAATCTTATCCACATAAATCTGACACTTATGGCATTTCTTCACATATTTGCAGCAGTCAGACTCCATTGTCAGCCAATAGTAGCCTGCTCTCAACATCTTCTTTGCCATGGCATGTCCATTGGAATGAGTACCAAATGAACCCTCATGGACTTCAGTCATTAACAAGTCTGCTTCGTGTCTATCCACGCATCTGAGCAGAACCATGTCAAAATTTCTCTTATAAAGCACCTCGCCATTGAGGTAGAAACTGCCAGATAATCTCCTCAAAGTCTTCTTATCTTTAACAGATGCCCCTGGCGGGTAAATCTGACTCTGAAGAAAACACTTGATATCATAATACCATGGCTTATCATCTTTCACTTCTTCAACTACAAATACATGAGTTGGTCTATCCAAGCGCATCACAGTAATATTGGGGACTTCATTCCAGAATTTCACCACAATCATTGAAGCAAGCGTAGCAAGAGCATCTTCCATCTGATTCTCATCTCGAGGAATATGATGGAAGTCAACCTCAGTGAAGAAAGTTGAAATCCTCCTCGCATAATCTCTGTATGGGATGAGGCCGGGCTGATTCGTCTCCCATTCACCCTTAATCTGATTGACAACAAGGGTCGAATCACCATAAATGTCAAGATGCTTGATCTTAAGATCAATACACTCTTCCAAACCCATAATACAGGCCTCATACTCCGCCATATTATTCGTGCATTTGAAAGTTAGCCTTGCTATAAAAGGAAAATGTGTGCCCTAAGGAGTAATAATCACTGCCCCAATACCATTTCCATATTGATTTACAGCGCCATCAAACACCATGCCCCATCGAGAACCAGGCTTTGGCCCTTCATCAAGCGTAGGCTCATCGCAATCTTTCATCTTCAAATACAGAATCTCCTCATCAGGGAAGTCGTACTAAATAGACTGATAATCCTCAGTTGGTTGATGTGTCAAGTGGTCAACCAAGATACTACCTTTAATAGCTTTCTAAGCTCGATACTCAATATCATACTCAAACAACAGCATCTGCCAACGGGCAATCCTCCCAGTTAAAGCAGGTTTCTCAAAGATATACTTGATTGGATCCATTTTGGATATCAACCAAGTCGTATGATTCAACATATACTGGCGTAAGCGCTTAGCAGCCCAAGCCAGAGAACATCATGTTTTCTCAAGCATTGAGTATCAAGACTCGCAATCAGTGAACTTCTTACTTAGGTAGTATATAGCATATTCTTTCTTCCCTGATTCATCTTGCTGACCCAATACACAACCCATAGAGTTTTCAAGAACAGTCAAGTACATAATCAAGGGTCTCCCTTCCACAGGCGGAGACAGAATCGAAGGCTCGGACAGATACTCTTTGATACTGTCAAAGGCCTTCTGGAAATCCTCGGTCTAATCATGACGCTAATCTTTTCGGAGGAGCTTGAATATTGGCGCACATGTGGCAGTCATGTGGGATATAAATCTGGAAATATAATTCAAGCGGCCAAGAAAACCTCGGACTTGCTTCTCAGTTTTGGGTGCAGGCATCTCTTGTATTGCTTTGACCTTGGCAGGATAAACTTCAATACCTCTTTCACTGACAATAAAGCCCAATAACTTGCCGGAATGGACTCCAAATGTACACTTGTTCGGATTCAGACGGATTTTGTACTTCCTCAAACGCTGAAAGAGTTTCAACAAGTGCTCTACATGTTCAACTTCCGTTCTCGACTTTGCAATCATATCATCAACATACACCTCGATCTCCTTGTGCATCATATCATGAAACAAGGTAGTCATAGCTCGTTGATACGTGGCTTCGGCGTTCTTCAAACCGAAGGGCATCACTCGATAACAGAATGTTCCCTAAGGTGTGATGAATGTTGTCTTCTCCATATCCTCGGGTGCCATTTTAATCTGGTTATAACCAGAAAATCCGTCCATAAATGAGAAGACATTGAATTTAGATGTATTATCTACCAACATATTAATATGTGGTCGAGGAAAATCATCTTTCAAACTAGCTTTATTCATGTCTCGATAGTCCACACACATTCGGACTTTTCCATCTTCCTTAGGCACGGGCACAATATTGGCCACCCATTGAGGATATGTAGAAGTCACCAGAAATCCCACATCAATTTGCTTCTGAACTTCTTCTTTAATCTTTATTGCCATATCAAGATGAGTTCTTCTGAGCTTCTGCTTCACAGGCATACACTCGGGCTTCAAAGGCAAAAAATTTTGCATAATATAGTATCCAGACCAGGCATGTCTTCATACGACCAGGCAAAGACGTCGACATATTCTCGTAGCAACTCAATCAACCCCTTCTTCACAGATTCTTCCAGGAGTGCCCCAATCTTCACCTCACGAACACAATCCTCAGACCCCAAGTTGATTGTTTCCAGATTCTCGAGATGTGGTTGAATGATCTTCTCTTCGTGCTCAAGCAGACGGGTAATCTCATCGAGAATCTCTTCAATATCATCTTCTCCGGCCTCAAATACATGGAACTCAAAGTTGGGAGATGGTGTTGGATCATTATGTTCAATGGTTTTGATCAACCTGCATAATGATTTTGGATATAAAAGAGATTTTAGAATTCAAGCAAAGCAAATCATTATGCAGATGAAAAGATTGATTTTATTCTCTTTTTAGGGTTTTTTAGTGATCACCAATTTCATGCAAAAAAGCAAAAAGTGAAAATAATTTGGAAAAACAAACATTTAACATGTAATTTTTGAATGAATATTATTGTATTTATGTGCCAACAATGTCATCACTTCTCCTTTTGGCATGGGAGAAGGGTTTTTAAACAAAAATGAACATTACGTGGACTTATGGACAACTGTTGGAACATCAACAGCGACCCAATTATTGCAGACTCCTCTAGGGATGACAAAGTTGCCAGAATCTTCCTCTGCATCATCTTCCACTATAGCAGCAGCCTCTTGGTCTTCGACCGTATGGATGAAACCACCACTCTGAAACAAACCGCGCTTGTTGAAAGTGCCTGAAGAATACCCTATGCCAGACCGGGATTTATTGTCTTCCAGCTTAATCATTTGTCCTAAACCAGTTGTTGCGCCATGCTCAATGGCCAACTTCGTATCATTGTAGGACGCAAATGAAGAAGTTCCTTTCTTAGAAGGCTCAACAATAGGCAAGGCTTGGAATGGCGTCCCAACCTCATCCTCAGCATCAATGTAAGAAAAGGAAGAAAAATGGCTTACCAAGAGAGCCTTCTCTCCCCCTACCACCACCAACTTCTTGTTCTTCACGAACTTTAACTTTTAGTGTAGGGTGGATGTCACGGCGCCTGCCTCATGAATCCATGGTCTTCCTAACAAAAAGCTATATGAGGGTGGATATCCATGACCTGGAAAGTGATCTGGAAATCACTAGGTCCTATCTTGATTGGGAGTTCAACCTCACCAATCACAGTCTTACGCGATCCATCAAAAGCTTTAACAACCACTCCACTCTGCCTCATGGGAGGCCCCTGGTAAGAAAGTTTCGCCAGAGTGGATTTTGGCAACACATTAAGCGACGATCCTGTGTCTACCAGCACATTAGACAGGGCATCATCCTTGCAGTTCATAGAGATGTGTAGTGCCAAATTGTGGTCTTTTCCCTCCTCGGGAAGATCAGCATCACAAAAGCTCAAGTTGTTATAATCAGTAATATTTGCAATAATTCTATCAAACTATTCTATTGTGACATCGTGATCCATGTATGCCACGTCCAACACTCTCTGCAAAGCTTTACGGTGTGGCTCGGAGTTCATCAATAAAGATAGCACAGATATCTTTGATGGAGTTTGAAGCAGCTGATCTACAACATTATACTCGCTCCTCTTGATGAGCCTCAGCATCTCATCACAGTCCTCTCTCAATGTGCCATTCTGGCCAACAGGGACAGGAGCTCTAGGAATAGTGCCAGGTTTGTTAACAACAAGTGTCGGATTCGGAGAAGTAGACGAAATCCCTACAAGACGGGCAACATTATCAACAACATTAGTTTTTCTGGTGTCAGCCTGGGGTTTCGGCGCCGCCGAGAAAACACGACCACTGTGGGTCAAATCACTAACATCAGAAATACTTGTAACAGAAGTGGAGGGCAAAGGCACCTCCTTCCCATCTTCTAATGCAACTGCATTATATCGATAGGGAACAGCCTTGTCTGAAGAGTATGGAACAGGGGCAACTGGCTTAATAACGAGAGTAGGAGAGGCCTTTTGCTTGCTGCCATCATATCTAACAACAATAGGCTCGAGTATTCTGAAGACGGGGGATATAACATTAACTTCATCCTCATCACGATTCTGAAGTATCTCGATCACACCCTGATCCAGCATTTCTTGGATGTCTTTCCTGACTTGACGACATCCCCTCTCATTGACAGAGCATACACGGAAATTGTCATGGTCATGCTCATAATGACTGTATCCACATAACAGTTTATGCATCTTGACCAAAGATTGTCTGATATGGCTGACATATCTGACCTTGTACTTGTCAGGACAACCCTGAACGATATTAACAGCAGATTTCCCATGCTCAGGCAATGGGTTCTTCTTCACATTAGGACCTACGTCCTCGAAAAACAAAATACCTCTTCTAACAAGGTCTTGAACCTTGGTCTTCAGAGGATAACAGTTCTCCACATCATGTCCGGGAGCACCGGAATGATAAACACAGTGAAGCACGGGCTTGTACCACCACTGAGGGTTGGTCGGTACAGCAGGTGGGTCACGTGGAGTAATCAACTTCCTTTCAATCAATAAAGGATATAGCTCTGCATAAGTCATTAGAATTGGATCGAAAGTGACCCTCTTCCTATCATAGCTAGTGCTGGTTTGATTGTTGTTTCGAGGCTGGTAGGCCTGCTGTTGCGGACGATGTTGTTGTTGTTGATACTGTTGATGTTGTTGTTGCTGGTTCTGATGCTGATAATGTTGATTTTCCCTGAAAGCAGGTGCTATATGAGCCACCTGGTGCTGGGTACTGGCCGGGCGCACAGTCTTCCTCTTCACATAGGGTCTTCTTTGTTTGACATGGGAGGACACGGCATGTGCCTCTCCATCTTTCTTCTTGGCAAACGCCCCATAACGTTTGGCAGAAGAGCCTTCTTCTCTGGTCAGACGTCCTTCCCTGACTCCCTCCTCTAGTCGTATCCCCATGTTCACCATCTCGGTGAAGTCAGAAGGAGCACTAGTGATCATCCGCTCGTAGTAGAAAGAGCTTAAAGTCTTGAGAAAGATCTTCGTAATTTCTTTCTCTTCGAGCGGGGGCACAATCTGTGCAGCCAACTCACGCCACCTCTGGGCGTACTCCTTGAATGTTTCTTTCTCCTTCTGGGACATGGCCCTCAGTTGGTCCCTATCGGGAGCCATATCAACGTTGTACTTGTACTTCTTGACGAAAGCTTCGCCAAGGTCGTTGAAGGAGCGGATGTTTGCACTATCCAGACCCATGTACCATCTCAATACGGCACCGGACAGGCTGTCCTGGAAATAGTGGATGAGGAGTTGATCATTGTCAGTTAGAGTTGACATCTTGCGTGCGTACATCACAAGATGGCTGAGCGGGCAAGTGTTTCCTTTGTACTTTTCAAAGTCAGGAACTTTGAATTTGATAGGAAGCTTGACATTTGGCACGAGGCACAGCTCAGCAGCAGATTTGCCAAGGAGGTCATTCCCTCTGAGAGTTTTAAGTTCCTTGCGCAGCTCAAGGAATTGATCATTCATAACGTTTATTTTATCGTACACATCTGGGCCCTCAGATGGCTCAGAGTGATAAATGGTGTCATCAACTCTCAGCAAAGTATGCACAACTGGAGGTGGCACAACAAGGACCAGGCTAGATGACGGCAGAGAAGTAAAAGTAGGGGCGAGACCCTCTGGAACAAAATTAGCGGGCATCCGCTAGGGAAACCCAGCTGGCATAGCAGACAGAGCAAAATGAGCAGTGGTGGCAGGCACTCTAGAGGAAGCTACCTCTGAAATGACTGTCCTCTAGGGAGGAGTTGAAGGCGTTGGAGAATACTGGCTTTGGGCGGCTAAGAATGACTCCATCAGGGCAGTCAATCTTGCCACTTCCTCCTTGAGTTCTCTGTTTTCTTGCTCGAGGTGATCCATTAGCTTTGAAGAGTTGGCTCTGGTGTAGTACCGGTGCGTCAGCTTGTCTTCAAAATAAATGAAGAACACAGAGTTAGACCACTGATCAAGAAGCCTGGAACAAAACCGGCTTATGCATATGATGCATGCAATGCTTGTGCATATGATTTATTTTTAATCAGAGGAACTTTAGAGTTCTATTTGCAAATATCTGGAAAATATTAATCATCTTAGACATATATGGAATAATCATATCAATAATATCTGGAAAAATTTTACACCAAAGAAGTACAGTCTTGGTAACCAAATACAATACAAGAGAGAAGGAAAATGAACATCCTATGGAACCCTAGAAACAATCGTCCAAAGCTCTCAAGACTGGAAGATAAGCTGCACGAAGCCTCTTCACCTCTCTCTCATAGGCTGCCTCCATATCTGCCTTCTCCTTGGTGAGTCGATCATACTTCCTCTTCCAAAACCTGGATGACTGAGGAAGAAGAGAAGTAACCACATCATCAGGCTCTTCGATAACCTGATGCCTTAGAAACTCTATCAAAGCATCCTTATCTCTGAGTTGCTGAAGTAACTCCTCTCGCTCATGAACCCAAGCACACGAACAGTCTTCATCTCTCAACTTCTCTACTCCTTGGTTAGGGAGGGTTGAAGTCCCAACCATAACCATAGGTGTAGGTCTCGGGTAATCATAGGGCATGCGGTACTCAGAAGCTCTCTTCCTAACCCACGAGGTATAGGGTTCTAAAGCAATACAATTCTTTGGACCAAGCTCCTTCCTTCCTTTCCTATGAATCTTGCGCCAAGCGCTGACCATCCTGCCCTTCAAGTTTTAGGGATCTTTAACCTCTTGAAAGAACACACCTTCTAACAAAATGTTATTAGGTTTATCCTTTAGGGGGAACCCAAGCTGACGACGTGCCAAAATAGGGTTGTAGTTAATCCCACCACATGTACCAAGAAGAGGCACATTAGAGAATTCACCGCAAGAGTCAATAATCTGCATACCATCATATACACGGTTGTACCAAAAGATATCATCATTAGTGAGAGACATAAGTCTCTTGGACCACCGTAGACATCCTTTGTTCTCCTTGAAGGCGAGCGTCTGTGGCAAGTGCGAAATAAACCACTTGTTCAACAGAGGCAAACAGCACACAATGATACCATCACCCTTTGCATTCCTCATATGCAAAGAGAAATAAGTGTCACCCAACAGAGTAGGAACGAGATTAAGAGTAGAGAAAATCCTAATGGCGTTCACATCCACAAAATTGTCGATGTTGGGGAATAACACTAGCCCATAGATGAGAAGTACAAATATGGCCTCAAAGGCGTCCTCACTCATGGCCTTCCCAAAATAAGTAGCTTGAGCAATGAGGAAATCAGATGGGAGACCTTGAATTCCACCTTTGGTAGTCATATGAGCACCAATAATAGATTCATCTATATGCAACAGATCAGCAATCTCTTGGGAAGAAGGGACTCTCTCCAAACCACTGAACGGCAGCTGATCTAGGATAGGTATACCCACAAGGTAGGCATACTCCTCAAGTGTAGGCAAAAGCTGGAAATCCGGAAAAGTGAAGCAACCGTACAGAGGATCATAGAACTGCACGAACACACTCATCAGACCTTCATCCACCTGAGTAGCAAGAATAGACAGAAGCTTCCCATGGCGAGCTTTGAACTCCAAGGGGTCTAATACATAAGATGTCAAACTCCTTAACTCTTTCAAGTCGGGTTGTCTGAAATTGTACTTCTTCGTATTCCTTCTTTGCTTATCCATGTCTGAAAATTTTGCAAATAGACCTCTTAAGTTCCTTGAAAATTTTCTCATTGTTGATGATATGGATGTGTATGAATGCATGGATGCAACAATCACACTCAAGGATCAAGCAAATCACACCACACAAAGGTCACGGGATGGATCAAGTCATCCTTAATATCAATCACCCATTTTGGTGGATTATGGTTTACACCTTATCAACACCCAAGTTCCATTGATATTAAAGATATGCGAGAACGGATCAACCGTGAATCAAGGGTTTCTTGCAAGTCACGAGCATGGAGTCTCGGTTAAGAACCACCCAAAGGGAGTGTACTATGGTTAAACCTGACAATCATGTTCTACAAGAGATTCCCATAGTCATCATCCCATCTTTCGGATATTATCGGATAAACGACTACTCGTATTCCAAAAATATTCTCAAGAGAGACTCTTATGAGAGTAGTATCGCGTAACAACCGTATCAAATCTTACACTTGAACGACCTTTGCATTACGTCCTAAAATAGGCCAAGATGGGTTGGGTATCTAAAGTCCTTGGCTTCTAAGGCATATATTGGAAAGAGTAATGCCTAACCACGACTACTCGTGTGACATTATTGATCCCAACATAACCTCCACCAAGTGAATAGGCTTGCAAGTCAACTTGCTAAGGAATAACTCCACGCAAGTCAACAAGACTATGCCATTCTTCTATGATAAGTGCACTCGAGTTCGGGTATAGAACTTATCTCACAAGAGACCATCAAGCACACAAGCAATTGATATATCAAGCAATTCATACATTACAAACAAAACAGTCATCCCAAATTTGCACAAAAATATGTCACAAGTAATATAAACATACAATACAACAAAGGCAAAAAGTAGGCTAAACCCACTAGGAAAATGAGAAAATCCCCAGCAGAGTCGCCACTTTTTTGTATCGGGGTATTCGTTACCTTTAGATTTATTGACTAAATCAAAAGTAAATCATACAAGTCGAGTCGCCACCGCACTTCTATTTATCCAAAGGAAAGGTTAGAAAGCGAACAAAAACTGAGAAGTTTTATCAAATCAAAAACTAATAAAAATGTCAAAGATCTGGGTAAGGGGGTTGGTTATGCAATGGGAAGGTTTTAAGCACCCAAAACACCCTCAATACTCTAAGGGAGCCCTTTTTACCAATGTTGTATGGTAGGTTGGTATTTGTGAAAATATTTGTGCAAAACATGATTGGGGAGATGAGAAAAGAATATAGAAGTTATTTACAATTTTGGTGTTTGAATGGATAAACCCATTGCCTACGTACCATCACAAAAGGTAGGATCAAAACCTCGTAGTTCGGGGTAAAAATCTCAAAATATGGGGGAATTGATTTGGTCAAAAGCCTTAAGGTCTTTTGTTATCAAAGGGAGAAAACTCAACCTAAACCACAAATCCACCATGTGAGGAGAGCTTCAACATACTAGTGAGGGATCCACCCTATAATAAATATGGAAGGCTTATAGTCCAATCACTAAGGATACATGTGAGGTTTATATCAACCGTTATGATAACTCAAACCTAATAGCTAATGTTTATGAAAAGCTTTGGCAAAAGTGGCCATTGGAACCACAAAAACAATTTGAATGAGTTGTATTTACAAATGAAACATATTCACAAAATAAAGTCAAAGTTGACTTCAGATTCAATTCAAAAATAAGTGTTATGAAAAGAGTTTGAAAAATCAAAGGCATAATGCCCAGGTTTCTAATTTTGAAAGCAATGTTAATGTTTACGCAAAATAAGTCTGGCTTGGGTTAGAGTGGAGAGAAGAAGAGAAGGGCTAGGTCCTAAACATGCAAAGATGAGGGAAGAGAAATAAAACCACTTGGAGTTCCCTTCTTGAGATCATAAAGATGATCTAAGTTGCTCCTTTCCTTTGGACTTAGCAAGCAATAAGCAATTAACTCAAGCAATCAAGCTCCTAGGATCCTCCAATTTGGATTTGTCTCTCTTGTCTTGAATGCTCATGACAATGGTCCTTCTAAATAGCTCAAGTTTGATATCCCTATCACAAGAACACACAAATCAAAAGGTTCCACAATGCAATAAAAAGAATGGACAAAAGTGAGTTTAGAATTAGGAGTCCTTTCAATTCATCTTTCAAGATTAAGCATTCTAAAGGCATGAGGCCTAGTTGCTCTTTAACATGTTTAGCATTCTAAAGGCATGAGGCCTAATTTCTCTTCAACATGTTTAGCATTCTAAAGGCATGAGGCCTAGTTGCTCTTGAAACTCCATTTAGCATAGGTAAGGTCCTAAATCTAAGTCTTTTCTCCATTTTTGCATTAGGTTCACACAAACAAAAACAAAACAAGCACAAGGCAATAGTATATACACAATAATATGCTCAAGTGAGCAAAAGGCAAATGGCATAAACATAAACATGGGCTCAAGTGAGCAAAGGGAAAAGACAAATGAATTAATGAGCAAGAAATTAAATTGCATTAAAGTAAATTGCAAGAATTAAATGCTTGAATTAAAAGTTAGTAATTAGTAGTTAGTGTCAGTGTGCCATAAGGCAATTTAGCGCTATGTTAAGCAATCGTAAATGGACTAATGTAGTATTCACACCTATCTGAGGCCGGTCAATAAAACTATATGCAAATAAACACAAGTTAGAGATCATGACTAGTAAGCCAAGCTCCTACAACTTGTCATGCCAAAAGAAAAGAAGAATGACCTTGTATGGATTTAGGTTTTTTTGCTTGACCAAGAAGCAACCTATCTTTAATGCAAAGCAATTCACTTGATCTTTGATCAAGATGAATTTGATTTGGATCAAAGAAGGTTAAGCCTCTCATATGTCAAGGCTAACCACCAATCATTAACTCATTGGTCAAAAGAAAAAAAGAAGAAGAAGATGGAAATGGAATGTACAAAATTAAAATATCAAATAACATAACCAACACATATTGATCAATCATGAATGGAATCAACATCAATCAATGGTAAACAGAAGTGAGATGAAGCTTAGAATTCAAGAAACAACAAAAATATTTTTGGTATTTTTTGGAATTAAAATAATACTTGAAATAAAATGAACAAATGAAGGTCAAACTTCAAATCCAATTCAAATCAACTTGGAAAAGTCCAATTGAATCATCATAAGTCTAACATGGTCAAACAAGGTTTGACAAAAAATTTCATCATTTCATCATTTTTTTGAAAACAGAAACTAATTTTAAACAATTAAAAATGAAGAAAAATAACATAATTGGACTAAAATCTCAAATCAATTAAGAAATTGATGAGAATATTTTTTATAGGTTCATCATTATCCAAAGATGTTAAGAAAATATTTTTGGCATTTTTGAATATCAAAAATATTTTAAATGAACTAAAAACAATCAAAAATGAAATAATTCACAAAAAATATTAAATGGAATCACAAAAATAATTAAAAATCATTTTTAGAAACTAGAATTTAAGAGAAATTTTTTGCAATTGGTCCCATATTTTTGTGATTCCAAATAAAGAAGTTGTGAATTTTTAAAATAAAATGGAATAAAAGAAAATTAAAACAGAAATTAAAAATAGCAAAAATTTTGAGGCGTCAAATCCACTTCATTAATTGTCGTGGCTGATCTGGTGGATGAGAAGCGCGTGCTCATGGTGATCCTTAGTCAATAGCGTGGCACATGGTATTAAATAAAGTCATAACAATGAAACGCTAGGATTAGATCTGGGAACATGGATCCAAGGGCTGAGGCTAGGACGCATGGGGACGGTGGTGGAAACCACCGTCTTCTCCGTTGAGAAGGCCAGTTCCGGCCACCTGTTGCAGGTTTTCAAACCTCAACCATAGCACGTAATCTATACATCATTCGAAAACTGGGGTGATGTACATCACCCCTGTAACCTTAATTTCCACTCAAGATCCCTATAGAGGAAGAAATATGAGATAGAAAAATGAGGTGTTCAATCTGAACTTGTTCAATTCACAAAATTAAGATCACAAATCGATTGCCTCTCACATGAGGACTTCAGAGATGCCAACCAATACAAAAAATGCTCAATATCCAAAGAAATTCGAAGGAAAACAGTTGGAGTGAAAACCTTTGAAGTGCAGTTTGTGTGAGCTTGATCCAATCTAAATCTTCAGTGCAGCTTGATCTTGAAGTAACAAGGAAGCAAGGCTATGGAATTTGGAAGCCAAAGATCAACCAATGAAGTTGAAATTTGAGCTTGAAAAATGGAGAAAAAATTCAGAATTTCTTTAATGGAGGGTTGGGGAATCAGTTGTGCAGAGCTTCAGGCGCCTTTAGGTTAGTTTTCAAATGAAGCAAGCATGTGTATTTATAGCAAGAGCTGATGTAATGCATGATCAAACTCGTGTGTGCATGAACTTGGGTCCTCCATGCATGGGCCTGTACAGGCGCATGTGAGGCCCAAAACCAATTGCATTTGAGTGCTGAACACTAATGAATGAAGTTTGGACGTGCAAATGGCAAGGCAATGTAGTATGCAAGAAGATTTCACATGTTATGCATAATTGAACCCAAAACTTCACCTCTTCGAAAATGCCATTTGGGAAATTGAAACATATGCATGTGGGTAATGGTTGGAAAGGTATTGACATAAGGAAAAAATGTTATGTTGAACAAAAATCCATTTGGAGTTGGGAAAATATTGACAACCGGCCATGAAGTTCAATGTACAAAACATGTATATGTAAATTTTGCCAAAATGGACCAACTTCAAGCCCTTCTGTTTCAATGATGCGAGACTCAAATGACAAAACCTCCAACATAAACGTTGTAAATATTTTCAAGACAATCAATTTGGACTTAAATTTTGCATCATTTGGATTTTTTATGAGAAAGTTAGGGGCACTTGAAGTTGGATTTTTTCACATTTCAATGACTTTGGTCCAAAGTGACCTATAATGTTTTGTATTATCACATGTATTTATTTTAGGATTATGAAATTTTTTCCAACATAACAATTGAAGTAGACATCTTAAACTTTCCAATTAACTTGGTCTCACCTCAAAATCATAAAACATGAAGGAGTTAGGTCCTTGGGTAGTTGACCCAAAATTAGGGTTTCAGTCAAAATGACCTATAATGTTTTGAAATGAATGATGACTTTCCAAGTTTCAAATGGATTTTTGATGAACATGAAAGTTGTTCATATGGTTCTTAAGAACATTTTTTATCCTGAGGTTATCTTCATTTTAAAAACACATCAAAAGTTAGGTCTCAGTGGATTTCAAAATAGTCAGATGATTTGACTGATCAACTTCTCAAAGCCAAACTTCAAATCTTGATGAATGAATGATTGAGGATACTCGCATAGGCTCACATATGCATAAAATGATGAATGAAAGAACTTCCCTTGATTGTATTTGATCATGGGTTGAGGTTGCTTCATGAGCAAGGCACAGTTAATGCATAGTTGAATTAGGGTTTCCTTGGGAAACAATCCTCAAGCCCTTTTGGTTTATCTTGATCAAATTGACAAATTGGGATATTTGGGAGGCATATATGATGATTTAGAGATTTGGGAACCATTGTCATGCTTGCTTTCACTTTCATCTGGCCACTTCAATGGGTATAGGAGCCACCCTAGGAGCCTTGGATCATATGACTGCTTGAGCTTCAAAACAAACAAAGTTAGTGACATATTTTTGTGCTTTTGGTTAGTAAACAAAATAAGAAAAGCAATAATATAAAATTCAAGCATGCTTGGTTGTCTCAAACCAACTCACACAAGTTCCAACCCAAGGGTTAAGGAGCCAAGATGTTATGATCCTTGAGGCAAATGCAAAATGACCAATGATATGATGTCATGAGGGATCTTAGGGTCAAAATTAGGGTCTTATAGGTCTCCCTAGACCCTATCTCCTACAATTTTCACCATATCAAAATGATTCCAAGATAAAACTTACTCTAAATAACATTCCAAGAAACTTTCATGTTGAGACCTAGAGCTAGTTTTTCTTGGAAAATCATTTTATGTGTTGAAACATTATAGGTCATTTTGTTCAAACCCTAATTTGAAAGTCAAATTCCCAAGGTCATAACTTGCTCAATTTTTATGAGATGAAATATTTACAAGTTTCACAATCAAATTCAAGAGATCTACTTAAACTTTTATGTTTGGAGTGTGAGCTAATTCAACTTTTATGAGCATGTGATATGAGGTTACATTATAGGTCACTTTTGACCTATACCATTGATCAAGTGAATTTTCCAAACTTCAAAAATGCATAACTCTATCATTTCAAATTCAAATGATATGAAATTGGTGACCATTTTGAATTTCTTTGAAAGAGCTACAACTTTTATGAATACACTTTTATCATTTGAAGCTCACATAAAAAGTTAAGCAAGGTGGAATATTGAGACATATGGCTTGACACTTAGAAAAATTTTCAATATGTTAAAATTTCCAAACTTCCACCTCAAAATTCTTCAAGTTCCAAGCTCCAAATGGAAAAGTGTTGAACATGAAAGTTGTTCCTATTGATCTAATCTTTCTAAAAAGCCCAAATTCATACATTTTGGACAAGAAATGAATAGGCTGCGCATAGCTTGAACATGGTATCATCATTTGGCAAGATTGAACTTCAAACATCCATGCACAATTGCCTAGCATTCCAACATGACTTCAGCCTTGCTTACACTCAATTATGGATCAAATGGAGTGATTTCATGGGCTTGCACACGCCCATGCACTCATGCATCACACATTGCTAATTTTGGAAGTTCATTTCAAGTGTGCAAATATCAACTGAATTGGCTATAAATAGAGCTCCATATGCTCAGAATTTCACACACATTCGCGCCAGCTTTGATCCCAAACCTCTAACCCTCTCATTCCAAAGGATAATCCTGGGAATTTCACTTGAAATTAAGTTTGAATTCTCATTGTTTTGAGATTCAAAACTCCAGGGATCCAAGACATTTTGAGCATTCAATTCATCTTCTGCAAGCATTTGGAGTGAGATCAAGCACGAGCCAAGGCAAGAACAGTTGAATCCAGACCTACATTGAAGGTATTTTCCAGAAATTTTAATCTCTTCGATTCTCTCTCAATCTTGCTTAATTCTCTTGATTCCTTGGTTGTCTGAAGTCCTACCAATGTAGGCAAGAAGATTGAGTTGCTTTTAGGCCAAATCGAAGTAACTCAATTCATGTACCTCAAATTTCAACTCCATGTATCTCTCAATATACTTGGAGTTAGGATAAATTGAGTACAGATTCGTGCTCAGTGCCATTTTTACTTTGAAATCATGTCCTTCTTTTTAATTTTGGTGATGGTTATGACTGAACCAGTCCGGCGAGGCTCGCCTGAGAAGGAGACCGGAGTTGTAGCTCCGGTGGTGAGTTGGCGTGTTCACAGCCACGTGATCCTTTTGAAATGAAATAATCTCGTGCGTTGGTTTGAATTACCTTTCCTGTGGCGCGCTGACTCAGGCGTATCGTGGATTGCGCGTTTGTGACCATTTGATCTGCCACCTCAATTAATGAGGGAGATCAAGTGGTCCACATTTTTTCTGATCATTTAATTTTAATTTTAATCCTTTTATTTTCATTAATTCATATTAATTTTAATATTGATCCAAAAAATATGAGAGTTTCACCAAAAAATTTCAAAAAATTTCCTCTTTCATATTCTGAATTAAAATTATTTTTTGGATCATTATTAATATTTTTCATGATTTAATTATTTTTTTCATTTGTTTTTAATTGTTTAAAAATACTTTTAAATGTCCAAAAATAATGAATTTTTTTCTGCAAGGTCTTTTGACCTGTTTGACCTATGATAAATCTCATGGCCATTTCTTTGGTGTTTTGATGAGGTTTTAGGAATTGGACAAACCATATTAAATTTAAATGCCTTATTTTAGTATTTTTAATTTGATTAAATGCCAAATAATTTTGTTGACCAATTGCGATGACTTGTGGGTGTTTGACTATTGTTGTTGGGCTTTGGTCAAGGTTGATTTGACTTTGTTGAGTTAATATCATTGGATTTAGGGGATTGATGGAATGTACATTCCATCTCCCAAAATGAATGAATGATATTAATTTGGTAAAAGTCCTCCTTTAATCAATTTGTGATTTCATCCATTCCCTTCCCTCTTCATCTTATTCCCCTTCTTCATTCATTCATTCCATTTGGCCTATGATATCTCAAAATCCTAAGGCTAGTTGTTTGAAAAATTAACATGAGTATGGATGAGATTAGGCCACACATTTTGCATATTCTTTTTGTGTGTGGTATGTTTCATGAGCATGGTTCATAATACTATGTCTCTAACATGCATTAACACCAAAATTCTATTGTCCGACCTCAAATAGTTGTGACTTCTACATAAGTCCAATTACGATTGCTTAACATAGCGCTAAATTTGTGACACAAAAAGCATAAGCATTCTAGTTAGTGAGATTGTAAGTCTCATCTCTTTCATGGTATTGTGTGGAAACTTGGCCTTTTTTCCTTTCTTTGGAAGATGTCTTGGTTCAAGGATCCATGCTTGTGATAAGTGGGTTGAGTGTTCTCCAAAGAGTGTCTTAAAATGAAAAGTAAAAGAAAAAGCAATACTAACTTCTAACCTATTAACTACTAACTTTTAATTTCAAGCCCTTTACTTTAATGCCATTTAATTTTAGCTTTTATACATTTGCCATTATTCATATCATTCTAATTGTTTATGTTAATGTAATTTTCACTTTGTCCACTTGGACCATATTATGTGATATATTTTGTTTGTGTATACTTTATTGGTTTGTGTGGTCTTTGACCATTAATGTACATAATAACAACAAAAACCTTAAAAAACTTTTGTGTGGACTGTTGGCTTGATCTTGGACAAATGGACTTAGAATCTAGGCAACCTTCCTATGCTAAAGGACTTGGCCAATGCCAACTTATTGAGAAACCAAGTGCTTGCAATTTGAAACTTCATCTTACACATCATTCAATATCTCTCTAAGTTCATATGCAACATGATCATTGTGAAGCTGTTATTTTGAACCTGTGACTTGTGGAATTCATCTGTTACATGGGCTACTTTGAGGAAGATCATGGAATGGATAAGCTTGGATGTGGCCATCTTTATTTGATGCCTTGCTCTTCAAGATAATATAATTGTGCATTTGTGTGTTGCTTGATTCTAAAAGTCCAAAGGGAATTCTGGGTTTCTATTGACATTGTTGTCTATTGGATTGCTACCCATTTGGTCAGATCTTTTCAACTCTAAACTTTTAATTTTGTACATAGGATAGTATCTTCATCTTTTCCCCACTTCTTTAATTCCAAAATCTCTCCCTCCTTTTTCAAAACCTTCTTTGATTGAACTTATTTTGTTCTAAACTTTGACCACTTTTGCAAAAAGATAGAAACTTTGGCCTTATGCCATTGCATTTTCAAACTTATTTTCTT
Source organism: Lathyrus oleraceus (assembly GCF_024323335.1). Classification (NCBI taxonomy): domain Eukaryota; kingdom Viridiplantae; phylum Streptophyta; class Magnoliopsida; order Fabales; family Fabaceae; genus Lathyrus; species Lathyrus oleraceus. The sequence goes on along the minus strand of NC_066584.1, from coordinate 438,593,061 downwards.
AAATCAAACTTGTAAATAAACTTAACTATACTTGACTTAAACTTTCAAAAAGCCAAAATGAACTAACTCACTCAAACCATTTTAGGCCTTTGTGCCTTTCAAATTTAATTTTTGTTAAAAGCAATGCATCCACTTTGAAATTTATATCATGAACTACGAGGTTTTGATCCCTCATTTTTATGTTGGCACGTAGGCACAAGACCGAAGGTCTTGCCAAACATAAAAATATAATTAATGAATTCTTTTCTCATCCCTCCATTCTATTTGTTTGTAAACATCACTTTATACCAAGTACATATGCACACAAAAAGGGCCCCCTAGGAGTACCTAGGACACTTTGGGTGCTAACACCTTCCCTCTGTGTAACCAACCCCCTTACCTGTGATCTCTGACTTTTTATTAGTTTTGATTTGAAAACTTCTTTTTTTTTGGGTTTTGTTCGTACTTTTTCCCTTTTCCCTTGAAAACAATAAAAGCGTGGTGGCGACTCTTGTTATTTGATCTCTAGCTTATCCATAGCTTGACGATCATGAATTTACCGCTACAATAGCCATAGAAATAGGACTAGTACCGGGTACCAAGTCAATAGTAAACTCAATATATCGCTTTGGTGGTAAATCACTGATGTCTTCAAGAAACACTATCATAAATTCACATAATACAGGAAGATCACGAAGTACTCCATTGCCTTTGGCTTCCAACGAAGCTAACATCAGAACACGTGTGCCTCATCCTTCACGAACTATCTCACTTCCTTAGCAGATACAAACATCAACTCATCACCTCCATCTAACTCATATTCATGCTCTGGAGGCAAGTCACATATATCTTCAAGAAAACATCAGGAATCACACATCACTTGCATATTACTAGCTGTCACATTTCTCCTCACTCTTCGAGAAGAAAATCTTAACAATACCTGATTGTTCTCCCTCAAAGACATCCCAATTGTACCAGCAGACAGGAATCTCGAATCCACATCCTCTTTGGGTTCAAGAAACCGCATCGACTTATCAAAACAATTGGTAAACACTTGTTTTAACTCCAACCAATTCATTCCAAGAATAACATCAACTTGTTCCAATGAAAGATAAACCGTACACATCTTTATGAAACACGTCAGGATATTCAACACACCATTGAATAATCTCTAGCCAAAACATCGCCTCCCCCTTACAAAGAAGCAAACAACAAGAACACCTGGCCATTTTCCCTCAAGGATCACACACTTTTGCTAACCGACACCATCCTCGAACCCGACCTCTCTTCGGGTTTAGGAAAAACACAATATTCTCAAAACAATTGAACTAGCCAGCATCACACTCTCGCATGCAACAACATGACATCCAATCACTCTATAGTTGGAACATCCAAGAGAAACATACGTTTCTCCCCCCACTTGTTTCATTCCCAACCTGCAAATAGAAAACAAAACAAGCATCAACAGTGTTTTTACACACATGCCACATACCAGGGAACAAACATAATTAAACAATATGGTCACACAGACCGACCTACTCTGATATCACTATGTAACACCCAAAAAAATGGCGCGTAATTATAAAAGAATTTAATTAATGAAATAAAATCACTTAGGGTGTCATTCACAATAATCATAGCTTACTCCATAACACGGGTTACAATAAAACATTTTTCTGCATACATTTGCACTTAGGATGTTTACACGACATCCAACTCATCTGAGCATGCATTGTCTCTCAGGAAATTTCAACATAAGAAATAATTCGCTCCCCAGTGTTACATATCAGAGCATAACCAAAGCTAACATGGATAAACTAAAATAAATAGCTTCAGGAGCTAACTTCCACTCACAACAACGTCCATACTATTGAGTATATGCACGATGCCCATATAAAGATAACATTCAACCCTAAAACCATATATGAAATCATCACCAAAAATATTTTATGGTTTTAAATTCAGTCATAAATATACCTATATCAATCACTACTTATATTCATATAATCATGATCTATATACTATACAATCCCTAAAAACTTCAAATATTATCAATGATAAACATACATGAACACTTTAGAACATAAATTTTATTCAGCAAATATCAACATTCATCATCAATCCAAAAAGAATTAAACATTCCCCTACCCCTATATTCATATCCCTATTATTGAACCGAATTCCCACCCTTACCTTATAATTTTCCAAAAAAAATCAAGCTTTTGATTATGGCTTCTCTTCCCTATAGCTCTCCTTAAGTTTTCCTTACTTTTCTCTTTTATTGTCTCCTTTTCTCCAATTCCAAAAGTTTCACCTCATTTCTCTCCTCATAAATCAAAAACCTAATATCTATCTTTCTAATATTCCATTAAGACCCAACTTATTACTAACTTACATTATTTATTTTAATTCTCCATAATTCACACTTTCCACCCCAAATTCATTATTTCCTTTTATTTTATTATGTCATTTAAGTAATAACACTAAAACACTATTTAATCAATTAAATAATCCTAAATAAATCTACCAACCTCTAATTACTCGTCACACTCTCTACCAAAGGGTCACCCACCCTTGTTGCCTTAATGTAAGACCCCAATTTTGATCCTAAGATTTCTCATGTTATCTCATCATTAACATTAGCTTTGGAATCACACCTTGACATTCTCTTTACCCCTCATTCATTGGGTTTGCATGGAGAGAAATCACCAAACACTTTTGATTGTTTCATACTTTATTTTTCATTGTTTACTAACCAAAATACCAAAAATATATCTATATATAGATTTGTCTCTTTTGTAGGTAGTATGGGCATCCACATGTGCCCTATCAAGCTCACAACTAGGGTTTGAGACCCTCATGGAAAGAGATCAATCAATTAAAGGTTCACATTGGTTCTAAATATCATATATGGATCCCCATGTTCTTTATTTGTCATTTTGATCAGGAATTCATCAAGAGTTTGAAGCTTGTTTTCCTTGGAAGCCCTAATTCATCTGGGTATCTTGTGTGACTTCCTCAGCAAGTTTCTTCAACAATTGGTCAAATATTTCAAGGGATACTTCATTAAACATCATCTTATGCATATACGATCATCCATGATCCCCAAAGATCAAGAGAACTTCAAGTTTGCAAGTTGGTTCAAAGAGGTTGACCAGAAAAAATCAATTGGTTAAATCTGGGGTTTCCTAGACCCTATCTCCTACAGTTTTTGTCATATGAAAATGATTCCAAGAAAAAAGTTATTATTTATGGTGAAAGATTATAGGTCATTTTGTTTGTGCCCTAGTTAGGAGGTTAACTTCCAAGGACCATAACTTGCTCAATTTTTATGATATGAAGACCATCCAAGTTTCATGATCAATTTAAAGATGTCTTCTAAAACTTTAATTATTTGATAAATGTCAAATTCAACTTGCAAGGGCATGTTCCAAGAGGAAACATTATAGGTCATTTTGGGCCATTACCATTTAACAAGCAATTTTCCTCAACTTCTAAAAGCCATAACTCCCTCGTGAAAAATCCAAATGATATTAAATTGGTAACCACATTGAAGAGGAATGAAAGAGCTACAACTTTTGTGAAGAAACCATTTTCATTTGGAGCTCATAGAAAAAATTATTCAAGGTGGAAGAAGTGGTCATTTGACTTTGTACTTAGAAAATTTTCAACCATGTTTGATTTCTCCAACTTCCACCTCAAAATTCATTATGATCCAAGCTCCAAATGTAAAAGTGTTCAACATCAAAGTTGTTCCCATTGATGTCACCTTTCCAAATCATCCAAGATCACTTCACTTGGACAAGAATTGAGGGACTTTCATATGGTTCCTTTGTTGGGCTTGTTTTGGAAATTTTTGCCTTTCAAATGTTTATTTCCTTTTGCATGCTTCCATGTGATGACTTCAACATCAATTGTATACGGATTGGAAGTGGATTGCATCATTGGTTAGGCTTAATTCAATCCCCATGCATCCATGCACAACATTGATATTTTTAGTCAAATTTCAAATGGTGCAAAAGTAAATTCCATAGCCTATAAATACAAGAGCATTACTTCAGAAATGACACACATTGCCCAAGCCTTGCCAAGCAAACTCAGAACCCTACTCCATAGAATTCCTTGAAGATTTCTTTGAAATCAAGTTTGAATTTCCCCTTATATTTTGAGATTTAAACTACAAGGATTCATTTCTATTTTCATCCCAATTGATCACAGCAAGCAAGAGGAGGAAGAACCAAGTGGATTCACATTGAGATCAAGCCAAATCACTGCTACCCAAAGGTGATTTTTCCAAAACTTCAAGCATTCGATTCTATCTCAATTCTCCACTACTCTCTTTGTTTATTGGTTGTATGAAGACCTACCACTGTAGGCAACAAGGTTGAGTTGCTTCGAGGTCAAATCGAAGCAACTCAGATCGTGTACCTCAAAATTCAATTCCTCATATCTCTCAATATATTTGGAATTGGACAAAATTGAGGCTAGATTCGAGATCCTGAGCTTTTTCTCTTTAAAATAATATCATTACTTTTCATTTTTGTGATGGTTGAGGGTGGACCAGTCCGGTGAGGTCCACCGGTGATGTGTTGGCGTGTCTCCAGCCATCTGATCTGTTTGAAACATTTTAATCTCAACCCTTCCTTTTGATTACCAAGCGTACGTGTGCATTGACTAAGGACCAGCGTGGATGACATGCGCGTGGCCATCAGATCTACCATATCAATTAATGAGGAAGATCTGATGGGCCTTGTTTCTTTTGAATTTCTGATTTTATGTTTAATCCTTTTATTTTATTTTATTCATAGAAATTTCATTTTTAATCCAAAAAATATGGGACTTTCCCCAAAAATCTTTAAATATCTTTCGTTTCCATATTTTGAATTAAAATCATTTTTGGATTAATTTGGATATTTTTTATGAATGAAATGTTTTTTGACTTATTTTTAATTGTTTTAAAATACTTCTGACTTTCCAAAAATTATGAATTTTTTTGTCTAAGGTCCTTTGATCTTGTTTGACCTAGGATAAACCCCTTGGCCATTTATTTGGTGTTTTGAAGGGATTTTAGGTTTTGTCCATTTTAAAATGCATTTTAATTCATTTTTAATTTGATTTTAATTGATTAAATGTTTAAAAATCATGTTGAGCCATTTTTGTGGTCTTGTGATGTTTGACTTTCTGTTTGACCTTGGTCATGGTTGATTTGACTTTTGTTTGATCAATACCATTGGATTTAGGGGATTGATGAAATGTACATTTCATCTCCCAAAATGAATGGATGGTATTGATCAGATGAAATTCCTCTCATGATCAATTTGGATTTCTACTTTCCCTTCTCTCTTCATCTTCATCCCTATTATTTTTCTAATCCATCATTGACCAATGATTTATCTAATGTCTAAATGCTAGTTAATTCATCAATGACCTTGTGTCAGATGAATCAACACAAGTCTGACTGAGATAAGTCTTCCCCATTTCTTTTAGTGTGTGGTATGTTTTAGGAGTTTGGTTCTTTGTACAAAATCTCTAACATGCATCAACATCTATATTTTTATTGCCCGGTCTCAAATAGTTGTGACTTCTACATAAGTCCAATTACGATTGCTTAACAGAAAGCTAAATTTGTCCCTCAAGACATATCATTCTAGTAAGTGAGATTGTAAGTCTCCCATTCTTCATGGCATTGTGTGGGAACTTGACCTTTTTTCCATTCATGAGAGTTAGTGGCATACTTGTTGATTTATCCAAGTTGGAGCCCTTCTCATGGATGATATCTTGGTTCAAGGATTCATACTTGTGAATGAATGTTTGAGTGTTCTCCAAAGAATGACTTAACCAATTAAAACTCATCACTAACATTTGACTAACCATTTAACTAATTGATTAATATTGCTTTACTTTCAAGTCATTTACCTTATGCACTTTAAATTTCAGTACCTTTATCATTCATTGTCATTTACATTTGATGCAACTTATTTATGTTTCAAGTCCTTTTCACTTTGCTCATTTGAGCCATATCTTGTGACTGTATATATTGTTTGTTTATTTTTGTTTTGTTTGTGGTCTTAGGACCTTAAAATACTTAATAATAACAAAAACCCTAAAAAATATCTTGGTGGACTGTTGGATTTGAGCTAAACTTTTGGACTTAGAATTAGGCAACATTCCCTATGCTAAAGGACTTAGCCAATGCCATTATTTGAGACTAAGCTATCCTTGACCGCCTTTCATCTGATGCAAGACCTTGAGTGCCTTTGATTCACCTGTCACTCTGTCTATATGCTTAATTGTTATATTGTTATCATTGTTTATGTCTGATGATTGTTCTGAGTTGATCAAGGAATATTTTATCTAATACATTGGAAGATATTGAAGACTGTCAGCTATTGGATTGCTTGCTTGGATATTATGGCTATCTTTATTTTATGCCTTTGTCTTTATTTGGTTTTCTTGAATATTGCTTATTGCCTGTTGCTTGTCAAAGTCCAAAGGAAAATGAGTTTCTATATGACATTCTTGTCTGTTGGATTGCATCCCATTGGTCAGATCTTTTCAATTCTTAAATTTTAATTTTTGTCTAGGGCAGTCTCTTCATCTCTTCCCACTTCTTTAATTTCAAAATCTGTCTCTCTTTTCAAAAACCTTCTTTGTTTGTGATTTCAAACTTAGACATGTTTAATGATTAGAAACTTTGGCCTTATGCCATGGAATATTTTAAAACTTTTCCTTAATCAAACTTGTGAATAAACTTAACCATATTGACTTTAATTTCAAAAAAAAAAAAGAACTAACAATCACATTCAAATCTTTGGCCTTTTGTGCCCTTTTCTTATTAAACTTTTGTTAAAATCAATTTAGCAACTTCTTTGAAGTTTTTACCACGAACTACGGGGTTTTGATCCCTCATTTTTATGTTGGTATGTAGGCATAAGACCGAAGGTCTTGTAAAATACAAAAATATAATTAATGAATTCTTTCCTCATACCCTCACTCTATATTTTATCAAACATCATTTAGACAAAAAAAACATATGCACACAAAAAAGGGCTCCCTAGGAGTACCTAAGACACTTTGGGTGCTAACACTTTCCCTCTGTATAACCAACCCCCTTACCTGTAATCTCTGACATTTTATTAGTTTTGATTTGAAAACTTATTATTTTTGGGGTTTGTTCGTACTTTTCCCCTTTTCTTTGGAAACAATAAAAGCGTAGTGGCGACTCTGGTTTTATTAACGTTAAATTTATCCATAGCTTGATGATCATGAATTTACCGTTACACCTAACACATCTCAATTATCACACAAATAATAATTAGATACACGCATAAAATTATAATTAATTAATATAAATAATTTCTAGAAAAATAGGGTGTTACACACACAAAAGCCAACCACATACCATTACCAAACCCAACAACAATGTCAATCCACCTAAATCCAACGACCAACCTCACAACGTCACCATACTAGATACACTCAACCACCAAACACCTAACCACACAACCAATTTATGTCACACACCCAAACACAAAACCAAAAGCATGACCCATACCACCAACAACCATATGCCGCCACCATATTTTACTATAGTCCTGATGATTCATACGATTCCACCTCATCCCACCAATGTACGCCTAAACATCACATCGCCAAAGCACCAAACCACCACATGACTTTCTTACACCACAAGAACTATTGATTCGTTTCTAAAACGATTCAATGTCTCAATTCAACCAACCAGCTCATCCACATGTAACTTAACCATAACGACCAAAGTACGACAACGTGGGCACCAAACTCGGTTACGACAGCGCCATTGGTGACATCCCCGACTATTGGGGAGAAATGATTGAAAATTTGTTAAATATGTCAGGACCCTCGCACCAACCACTTTTTTCTTAGGCCAATACCAGGAGACCTCAAACACCTAAGAAAAATCGTGGAAGACCTCAAAGGTAAGCGAATGCGCCGGGATGTGGAATCATGAGGCGTTACGATCGAGCGAGTCATTGATTTTCTGTTCAATCAGCAATTTAATTTTATAAAATAATATTATAGTTTTTTATTTTCTATTTTATTTTTAAAAAAATAGTTAAAATAATTAAAAAAAACTCAAACAAAATAATAGATATTGTTATGGCGCATGCTCCTACAGGATGCATGCATGCGCTACATGTAAAAGTATGTTAGCTAAATATGTCCTATATTTGATGACACTTATGAATAATTTCTGAATGTGTCATGAAACATGACTACTCCTTTTGTCACAATTTTTTTAATGTTAATTATTTTAGTACTATTATCTAAAATATAAGTTATTTTAGAAAATTAATTGAAAATTATGGTTATTTAAAAAGGGGGGGGGGGGGGGGGGTGTTTTGTCTTTAGTGTTAAATTTAAAAAGGTGACTAAATTGACTAATAATTAATTTAAATAAACAAAACTACAATTTCATAAATTTGAAAGATTAAACATTCCACCGACGTAATAATTAATTTATTTTGTCTCAATTTATTCAGTCAATATAAGAATCTTCAAAACAAAAAAGTTTTTTTTTTCTATAATAAAAAAAAGGAGGGAGTATCCTAAAAAAATAAATAAAAATACTATCCAGCTTTTACGTTTCCAACTTCATCACATGGTGTAGAATCTTCCCCTTTCAAGACAAAATTACAAATTTCCATGCTCTGAAAATTATCTCATTTTTCTCTCACTCGCATTGTATAGCATTGCATGATCCTTTCCTTCTCCGTGTAAACTCTAAACTATTATACTACGTTTGCAATTTCAATTCGAGACTCTGTTTCTTGGTTCCAAATTCAATCCCTTTGCTCAAATGGCTCAATTTACCCCCTCAGGTTTTTCATCTTTCTTTTCAATATTCATTACTCATTATTGTTATTGGGTTTATGGACGTATATTCTTTATCTGGGTTGGTTGGAACTTGGTTTTTTGAGGTAAAGATTGCATCTTTGAGATTTTTCTGATATTGGGTCTTGTTCTTGAATGAAATTTGATTCATAGGTCTATGTACTGTTGCAAAATAATTTGGGAATGCCAAAAAAATGAGATCAAATTAATGGGTCTAAGTTAAGTACCACTATTAATTATTCTGAAAAAAATGATTTTGTATTGAGCTTGTTTGTTAGTTGATGAACAGAACATGTGAATGATAAAGTTTAATAAATGGGTCTAAGTTTTGAAATTTTAGTTGTGATCTAGATCAGAAACTGGTTTGTCTCATCACCAATTCCATGTGAAGGTCATCATAGTTGGTAGTGGTTTTCATGTGAAATGGTTTATTTTTCTAGGCATTTAATATTATTTTATGTATAAATCTGTCCTATTTAGTTTAGTTTTCTGCAGTAAAATTTTGGGGACTCTGAATTCATGTTGATCTAAGGCTTACTATGTTTGCAGGTAAATCTGATGATTGCGTGACGGAAGGATGCGATGAAACAAGTGGACTGGTTGTTTGTTTTGGTGAGTTGTTGATAGATTTCGTGCCAACGGTGGGTGGAGTGTCTCTAGCTGAAGCGCCTGCTTTCAAGAAAGCTCCTGGGGGTGCTCCTGCGAATGTTGCAGTTGGCATCTCTAGGTTGGGGGGTTCGTCTGCATTTATAGGCAAGGTGTGTATATCTGTGCCTGTTTATCTAAACGGTTATTTGGTTTTTCGTTACTATCTCTAGGACTTACATGTTTGATTTGTTTGAATCTTCGTATTTAAGAAATTAAGAAATCGGTAATGTGTTAGGTTATATGAAATTGTATACTGTTTTCGTTTTAGGTTGGAGCAGATGAATTTGGTTATATGTTAGCCGATATTTTAAAGCAAAATAAGGTTGATACATCTGGCATGCGGTATGATTCTGTTGCAAGAACTGCATTGGCTTTTGTTACACTTAGAGCTGACGGCGAGCGGGAGTTCTTGTTTTTCCGAAATCCCAGTGCTGATATGCTTCTGCGTGAGTCCGAGCTTGATTACAACCTCATTGAGAAGGTGTCTTGAATTTCTGTGTCTATATATATTAAGATTCTTTATTACGATCCTAAAGAACCGTTGGTTTACGTCTGTGTATACTTTTAATTTCGAGTGCAGGCTAAAATATTCCATTATGGTTCCATCAGTTTGATTGACGAGCCAATCAAATCAGCTCATCTTGCTGCCTTGAGAATTGCTAGAGACTCTGATTGCATTCTCTCGTATGACCCGAATTTGAGATTAGCACTATGGCCGTCAGCCGAGGCTGCTCGTGATGGTATAATGAGCATATGGGATCTAGCCGATGTCATAAAGGTAAATTTCATTTGGCTAGATTTTTATTTTTCTGTTTTGTTTTGAGAATAAACCTTCCAGCGTTTCCTACGTATTGCAGGTCAGCGAAGATGAGATTACTTTTTTGACTGGCAGTGATGATCCTTACGACGATAATGTTGTATTAAACAAGCTTTTTCATCCTAATCTCAAGCTTCTAATTGTTACCGAAGGGTCAGAGGGTTGTAGATATTACACCAAGGTAAGGAGGTTCTTCTAGGTTCAATATTTCACAATTTTATTTTGTCGCGCAAGTAACCAGCGTTCAACGAATAGTGATTGATAAATTTGTGTGCAGGATTTTAAGGGAAAAGTCGGAGGTGTAAAAGTTAAACCCGTTGACACAACTGGTGCTGGCGACGCGTTTGTTAGTGGGATTCTCTATAAGATAGCTTCTGACCCAAGTATTTTCAAGGTAATTCAGATTTCTTTAGACATTCCGGTTGTTGATTCTGAGAAAGTTGAGAATGTTTGGAGTTGATGAAGTTATTTTATGTGGCAGGACGAGAAACGTCTCCAAAAAGCGCTATATTTCGCCAATGTATGTGGGGCAATCACGGTGACAGATAGAGGGGCAATTCCTGCACTACCTACAAAAGATGCTGTCATGCAGTTCAATGCAAAATAGCAACACTATTAACAGTTCTTCTGTTATAAAATGTAGTGTTTGTTTTTTAAGCTATAGTTTGGGTAACGCTGAGCTTGTTTTGTATCATTGTTGTTGATGCTGTATTTTTTCTGTTATATAATAAGTTCAATTTGAGTTGCTGTCACAAGCTATGGCTTATAGTTATACATAGCAGCTGAGCACACAGATTAGGGTTCAGAATCAGATTAAGATCTGTGATAAATCAAATGTGTACAATATAGAAAATTGAAGAAATGATAAATATCTTTGTTCTTTTTTGTAAAATACACAGATTTGGATAATGATATGAAGTTCACATGAATCACATCACATGCATGTTACTTTTGACAGAACACTTTGTATAGTACCAATGCAAATATGACATGGATGGTTCAAGGATGTTGAACTTTTTTTTAATGTTAAAAGGCCAATTAAAATAAGTCCGTATTGTTTGAGATTCGAAGTTAAAGATATTTATATACAACACTTATACTCTTCAATCTAATAAGGCCTTTTTTCTAAAGGATAATGGCGCGACGATTTTTCACATATAAAGCGAACAATATTTTATAATCACCATGCAAATTCGAGATCAACTCGAACATTGACATCTTCTATGATAAGATAGACTCACATATTTGAGGATTGCACTCGGCCCTTTCTCTTCCCTTGACATCTTCTATGGTAAGGTAGACTCAAATTGCACTCTGCCTCTTCCCTTCCTTGTGCTCACACTCTATTCCTTAGTCGATATTAATTTGTGTGTTATACTATGCCACTTCTTACGATTTTGTTTTTACGATTTTGTTTTACTCCTTCAATTTACACATTTGCAATTTAAATGTTATTATAATTTTTGTCACAATTTTTTAAAAAAATAATTATTTAGCCCGTAATTGGATTAGATAATTTCTTCTGTGACATATTTCTAAAATTGTAAAACAATACTAATTTTTTATTTATACATGATTTTTTTTTTAATTCAGTATCTAACCTAAAGATTGAGAATCAATCCCACTAATAAAGGTTCAATTGAAGTATGAGTTAATCCAAAAAAAAAAGTTATTAGTAAAGACTTGAATTCAAACTAAAAACTAAAAATCTAAAGAACAACACTCTTTTAAGATTCAAACATTTACCATAAGGAAATGTTTTACAAAAATAATCTTGTTTTTCAAGAAAATTCCCAAAATAATCCTGTTTTAAAAAAAAACCCAAAGTATCTCACTTTTAGGAGGAGACGCCAATCCAATTGACGACTCCTCTTAAAACGCCAATTGGATTGACTAGGGCACATGGTGCAGCCAATCCAATTGGTGCCCATGTGTATCAGTTGAAAGGAGGCGCCAATTGGATTGACACCTCAGTGTAAAATGCATTTTTTTTGTTAAAAGGTCTACGCGATACATAATTTTGAAATAGGACCAATTGATATTAATAAAAAATCCCGTTTACACAAAAAAGTCTAATAGCGATGACCAGGATCACCTAACTGACCTCAGGGCCCACATCCCCTAGCTACCCGACTCTAACCCGCGTTGATGATTCATCACTGGTGTTTGAGCATCTGAGGGTCCAGGAGCATCACTACCAACTACAGGAGATGACCTGTTGAGATAGTCAGACAAATCGACATAGTCTTCAGTATGCATAGAAGGTGTACCGTCATATCTGAGTTCATGACCCATGCCAAAGTAGTTGGGTTGCGTTTGACTCATTGGTGGGCGACCGGGACGGTTGAAGGGAGACATGGGTGTGAATGATGCGTCGAGGAAAAGTTGGAAAGATTGTTGGGGTGTTTGGTAGAGATAGGGTTGTTGGAGGTTTTGGTTTTGTGAGGTTTGGGCTTCTTGGCTATGGTAGGAGAAAGGGCGGTTAGTGTTGAATGATCGTTGGGTGTTTTGGCTAAGACGACTTTGGTAGGGTGATGTGTTGGGTGCGAAGCGATGTTGAGTCTCTGGTTGATGATCAATTTGTTGGTGGTGGTATGAGGTATGCTCTTGGTATTAGGGTTGGGTGTATGACATGTTTGGGTTGTATGTTTGTGTGTTTATGGAACGAAAAGTTTGACAGACAGGGGGTTGTGTGTATTCGGTCTAACAATGTTATTGGGGTTAGATGTTGAGGTGTCTGATGTGTAAGTTTGTTGGGGTGGGTCATGCAAGTTCATATCCTCGGCGATGAACTGAAAACCAACCGATCTGTACCAAGCCATATAAGTACGACTTGGTTTTTCTTCATTTGGCATCACTGCGTCAGTTAAGACATGGTCATGGTGGTGCTTCCATTTGCGACACTCAGATCCTGCGAAGCTTTGCCATGGATTGAAGTTTCATTGGTCGTTAACTTTGCGCATATGCCATTTTCCTAGGCTTGCTGGGGGATCTGGGATGTTTTGGGGCATACCGAACTGAAACTTCACACGATCACTGTTGTGCATCTCCACAGTTGTGAATCTTATTATCGGTGTGCATGCAGTACATACGGCTGCGTCTTCAGCGTTGACTTCATGGTCATGATCCAAATTTAGGTATGGACGCCAAATGAACTGAAATGTGAAAGTAACTTGGATTATAAACTTGGTAGAAGAAGTTAACAAATTATAACGAAATAATGAGGTTATTATCCTTACGTCTGTCGGTCGAAGGTGATCCAACAGATTGCGATACTGGGTAATATAATGTCTAGGACATCTGTTATAACTCATACCACGTGCCAACCATCTGCACCAAAAAGGTAAAAATATTAGTTAGAGATAATAATCGTTAAAGAAGTAAGTAAATATATAGAAATTTAAATAACCTACTTTTGTGCATACGAGAATGTGAAATGGTTGTTGTTGATGAGTGCTAGGGACGGTAGTCTTGACCAACCTCATGCTTGGAGCAAAAAAACACATCCAGAAAAGGTAGATGTATCTTTTTGTGAGTTTTTACACAAAGAGCTATAAAGATAGGTCAGACAAGTGGATCCCCAAATGTAACTTCCTATTCTATCTACATGTCTTAGTAAAGGTAAATACATAATATGCATACTAGAACCACTATCTTTGGGAAATAAAAAAGAACCAATTAAAAGCATAATGTAACACCTAGTTTTTATTATTCAAGCATCTTCGGTAGAATGCTCATCTAAGTGTAAACTGTTATAATATGACTTAAGGCGTGAAAGGAGTATACCTTGACCTCTTGAGTTATCATCTAACAAATCAGTCTCCAATAGGTCCATGCAAATTGAATTTGCATAGTTGGTTTTACCATTTATAGCCTTGCCTTCAATGGGCAGTCCCAAAAGCATGTAGATGTCTTCTAACGTCACGGTACACTCACCGATTGGGAACCAGAGTGTGTGTGTTGTAACACCCTTCTACCCCAAACGACATATTTAAATAGATTATCAGAGTACAACATGTAGAAGAGTTTACATTTCTTAAAACATAACACTTATCGCATCACAACATAAATATTATTATTTATTTTATTAAAACTTCGCAGCGGACAACAACATAAATATTATAAAAATGTTTCAACATTATCTCAACAAATTAGTCATCATAAACAACGTAAATAATAATAATAATTTAGCTATCGAATCCCATAATCCCCGGTGTCACATGACCAGAGCATTTGACTCGACTCTGTAGAATAACTCTACACTTATTCCTGGAACCTCAACAATATCTACTCCGCTTTATCTGCACATTGATCATCATAGATGAACATAAACACATGCAGAAGGGGTGAGAATTACATTATTAAATAATAATATAACGACAGAAATATAAACATAAATATATTTCACATATGCCAACACAATTCATCATAATCATCATAATCCATAAACTCATGAACATCAACAACACAACACATCAAATGCAATGCACACACCCATGCATGACTCAACACGACTCGGTATACCCATTTTGTGACCAACTACAGGATCACCACTCCCAGATTCATCACCATAGAATCCGAGTTCCCCGTAAGGAACCAAGCCTCTCAACAAGCCCGGAGTCAACAACATCACTGGAACTCAGTCCGTTCATCACTAGGCATCGGCCTTTCATGAATGCATGCACACCAAGCATGCATCATAATCAACATAGCAACAACAGCATCATATAGTCATTTTATCATCATCATTAACACATTCTATCACAAAGCATATCACATCATGCCACATAATCAAACACAGTATTATCACACTCTACTAATACCTATACTATTCTAAACAACGGGAAATGAACCCCACAACATCATACCTCAGCTAAGCACATCCCTCAGCCTAAACAACCAAAAACTGCACGACCACTGTTAAGGAAAATCACAATTCTGCCCATACGCGTACTGCCTATGCCCATACGCGTATTGCCCAAACCTGGCCAAGTCCATACGCGTAATGCCCAAATCCATACGTGTATGCTACGCGTACCACACCTTCGTACGCGTACCAACAGAGACACTTTCACGTTCAAAACCTCATCTCTTTCGCTCATACGCGTATGACATACACCATACGCGTACCACATCCAGGGATACGCGTATCACACGCGTATGGCGCGTACCAGCGCCAAAACTCCCTTTCCTAAGCCCTCCCATACGCGTATCGCCTAGTGCCATACGCGTATGACCAGAATCCAGTTTTCCAGATCTGCTATGGGTTTTCTCTACTACGAACCTGTCCAATTCAACCGTTCACAGTCCCAATTTCACACCAAATCACTCATATCACCTAACACGAAACATCCCCTATTCGATTTCACAAATCCTAACATCATTACATATAATTTCTACGAATTCCTTCGATTAAAATCCCAATTTCGTTCATCTAACATTTCACCAATTTCAGCATATTATTAGTTAATAAGGTTCAGACCCCTTACCTCTTTGGATTGAAGGAAGCTCCGAGTAATCTTTGGCCTTTTCCTCTTCCTTCTCTTTCTCTTCAGCGTTTCCCTTTTCCTCTGACTCTGAGACACAATACGTGAAAAACCAACTCTGAGTTCTCCTTTTGGACCTTTTTCTATCCAATTTCCACTTTTACCCTTCCACTCTTCATATTCCACTTATTTTATTTATTTAATTATTATTAAAATAAATAACATCTATAATAATAATAAAAATAATCCAATAATTCAACCTTATTTAATTAAATTAATAAAATAATTATTAACTCAATTAAACAATTCTCTTATTTAAATCGGGGTGTTACATGTGTCTCGAGACGCCATCTTTCGCATAAAGCAAGAATGAATTTATTATCTACCGACCAAGACATAATTTTGCTTATATGTCCAAAACTGGCGAGTTCAACATAAGATTGAATCATCGGGTCCATGTGGGCATATTCGTGGACCCGAGTACGGAACCTTGAAACATCCTATAAAAGAAAGAACAAAAAAATTTACTAAATTGATATGTTATTAAAAGGTACTCTATTAAAATAAATAACAAAACAATAAAACGCTTACATAAGTTGTTATATTTGCAACTGTTCCTCTGTGCGATTCGCCCATTGTGAGGATAGACATCTTGTCGGAGATGAAAGCGGTTGGTGCAGATGAAAGCGGTTATTGCAAATGAAAGGTTTGATATTGTAGAAGAAGTAGTGAGTGATGGTGTGGAAGAAGTGTTGATGGTGGGGATGAATTTATAGGCAAAAGTTTGGAGCATGGAAAATTGTGTTTGCATGTGGTAGCCAAATGAATTGGCGCCCATGTGCATTTTGTACATGGTGTCGCCATTCAAATTGGCGCCTCCATAGATACATGCATGACACACCTAGGCCTAAATGCTTGGTTACGATGTTTGCATGCATGCAAGACATGGTGTCGCCAAATGGATTGGCGCCCATGTGAAAGGATTGTAAGGAGGCGCCAATTCATTTGGAGTGTGTGCTTGCATGTGTGACACGTGGCTTTCCCCTTTCTTGCATGCTGGACATGTCACTTCAGACTAGCTTGCATGTTTGACACATCATTTCAGACTAGCTTGCATGTGTGACACATCACTTCGAACTAGCTTGCATGTAAGACAAATCACTTACCTATTTAAGTGTCTTACTATCAACATCCAACACTCAACACACATTCATCTGCACCAGAAATATTACAATGTCATCTTCACCGAAATATAGTGTCAATGTTCACTAGAATGGTTAAACATACGAGTCTGAGTTATACAAATTTTGTTTTCGAAATATCGATATTATTTGACTTACGATCAAGAGAAATGCAACCTTCTTGCATTTGAAAAAAAGAATACAATCTTATATATGATCGGGTATTGTGTCAAAGATCACGTATCAAAATCCAATATTTTTTGAGAATAATCAATGCAAGTTTTTCCCGCTTAAGGTACGAGATGATGAAGATGTTGAATACATGTTTGTTAGTCATGAACATTCTGGATGCAATTATATTGAGTTGTATATTACTCTTCAACCATGTATACCACCTCAGCAGTCTCAAATAATCAATCAGGATGAATCTGGTGAGTTTGATCCACAATGCTCAAATGACGTCAACCCAGAAGCAGGAGAAGAAGTGAACGTCGTTTATGAAGAAGAAAAGGAGACCGAGATACATGTCGATCATATGTTGAACAACGACATTGAAGATGATGATCAACCACCGCCAATACCTCCTAGTCATGTCTACAATCTGCCTTAACATATGACAAACATGCATCTGCATGACGGTGAAATATCCAACAGTGTTTTCTATAACCTGTATCCACGATCAGAAGGCGAGTTAAAGGTGGGAGACATGTTCCGCACCAAAGAAGAATGTGTGCGAGCTATCAAAAAATTCCACATGAACAACTCTGCTGATTTTACAGTGAAATGCACTGATTCGAGAAGATATGTCATCGAATGTCGTAACATCCTTTATAAGTTTCAGTTGGTTGCGTCTTATAAAAAGAAAAACGACTGTTGGGAGATAGCTTCAATAAACCCACCTCATAGTTGCATTGCAACTAACGTTGAACAAGATCACCATAAATTGAGCATTGCATTGATATGTCAAGACATTCTGCCGTTGGTTAATAAAGACCCATCAATGAAGGTGGGTATAATTATAGCCCATATCAGAACAAGATATAATTATACTCCATCTTACAAGAAAGCCTAGATTGCGAGGACAAAGGTTGTTGAACAGGTATTTGACAATTGGGAGGATTCATACAAAGAATTGCCACGGTTTTTATGGGCACTAAAAACATATGTCCCAGGAACTGTGGCAATTATGGAGACATTGCCAACAATGATGCCAGACGGAACCTATGTTACAGGTAATAGAATCTTTCACCGTCTCTTTTGGGCGTTTGACCCATGCATCAAAGGTTTCACATTCTACAAACCTATTATTCAAATTGATGGCACTTGGTTATACGGCAAATACAAGGGTATTTTGCTTATGGCGGTTGCACAAGACGGCAACAAAAATGTCTTTCCCATTGCCTTTGCTCTAGTTGAAGGTGAAACAGATGGTGGATGAGGTTTCTTTCTTCGACATCTCAGAACGCATATGGCTCCACAAACCAATCTCTGTTTGATTTCTGATAAACATGCTGCCATTGAGAGTGCCTACAACAACCATGACAATGAATGACATGATCCTCCTTCTATCCATGTCTATTGCATTAGACATATTGCACAAAACTTCATGCGTGCAATAAAAGATAAGAATCTTCGCAAGAAGGTGGTGAATGCTGGGTATGCTCTAACTCAATCGTCATTTCAATATTATCATGATGAAATTAGACTGTCTAATGAAGACGCATGAAGATGGCTGAATAACATACCAGTATAGCAGTGGACAAGGGCATTTGACGAAGGTTGTCGATGGGGCCACATGACAACGAACCTTGTGGAATGCATGAACGGGGTATTCAAAGGAATTAGAAATCTGCCAATAACCGCCTTGGTAAGATCGACATATTATAGGTTGGCTTCTACTTTCGCAACCAGAGGTGAAAGATGGAGTGCGATGTTAATGTTTGGGCAAGTATTTAGTGAGTGTTGCATGAAAGTCATGAAAGAGGAGAGCATCAAAGCTAGCACACACGCTGTAACAATCTTTGACCGTCATAAGCAAAATTTCAGCGTCCAGGAAACAGTGGACCATAGCGAGGGGAGATCAAATTTAGCCTATGCTGTTAGACTAAACAGAAGTTGGTGCATATGTGGAAAATTTCAGACCTTCCGCATTCCTTGCTCCCATGTCATTGCAGCATGCACATATACTCGTCAAGACGCTTACAACAATTTATCTGATGTGTACAAGGCCGTCACCGTCATGAATGTATATAATAAAAGCTTGTCGGTGCTACAAATGGAGGAATACTGGTCTCCATACGAAGGTGATATAGTTTGGCACAACGACGAGATGCGTAGAAAGAAAAAGGAAGGCCAAACAACACACGTATCAGGACAGAAATGGATTCGACAGATAAAATTCTAAGATTATGTAGTATCTGTCGTCAACTAGGATACAACAAGAACAATTGTCCCAATCGAGGAGCATCATCTGGGTCATAAGCTTTTTGTAACATTGTATTTCTGTAACCTTCAATTATTATATATCATAAAGTTTTTGTTACAACAAGGTTCACAACAAACATCAGTACAAAATAAGCTAACTGAAAACAGAAATATTTCTAACTGATTATAACAATCAAAGTGATGTCGTCTCGACCGAACATCATTTCCCTAACATTCTTATCAGTTTTCATTCGCACCCAACCAAAGATACTGTCGAGTCTCTCAATACTTCTAATTTTTTCCCCTTCTGGTATTTTTCCATCTAACCAACGAATCAGCTTCCTCTTCAGTTGATCGAACATAGTGATGTTCCAGAAGAGCATCAGCATCTGAGGTTTGTCTCTCGCATAAATCACCTTTCCGTATCGGCGACGAACACCAAACATGATTGCCAAATGATGAAATGAGATGTGGAAAAATGATTCACACAACACATCTATTTATAACAAAAAAAATTGCATTTTACATTGAGGTGCCAATCCAATTGACGTCTCCTTTGTAAAAATATACATGAGCGCCAATTGATTTTGGCTGCGCCAATTGGATTGACTGCACCATGTGCCCTAGCCAATCCAATTGGCGCCTCCACTCTATTTTTAAGAGGAGTCGCCAATTGGATTGACGCCTCCTCCTAAAAGTGAGGTACTTTGAGATTTTTTTTAAAATCAGGGTTATTTTGAAAATTTTCTTGAAAAATTCGATCATTTTAATAAATAAGATCATTATTCCCTAGAGAATTTTTTCAAAAGATATTTGTTATTAAAAAAGAAAAATCATGCATTATTTTAAAGCCATAGATTTTTTAAAATAAAAATATTAGGCGAGGAGAATGTTGTGTGTATACTAATACAAAACTCATTTTTCATAATTGATAATAGTAGTTAGCATAAAACAAGAAAAATGCAAAATCGTGTATGATTTTCTATTCTTGCTGCGTAACGTGTGTGCAAGTGCAAAACGAGAGAAGGACTAAATCGTCCATTACAATAACTAATTCAACACTGCAACGCCATCTTCTCACACTCCGTTTTCCCTTTCGGTTCGGATCTTCAAATCAAACCGCTCCTTTTCGAACCGGACGTCGGTGAACACGGTCGAACCGGGTTCCTACCGCGACGGCACTGACGGTGGCACGCGACGGAGTTCTGTAATGCTATTGATCTAGTTCCTTAATGGCTTCTAACAACCCTTCGCTTCGCCCTGAGATCGGACCTGATGGTCTCGCTAGAGAAGCTTCCGTCATCGGCTATACCGAGAGGGTTCTCTTTGTCTCTCTCTTCTCACATCTCGTTTTCGAATCTGTAACTGTATAGTTGTTCATTGATTTTCTTCTGATTTTGTTGCAGATCTTCGAAGAGGAGCAGCTTCAATTGCATAAGTAACTTCTCTGTCTGTTTCTGTTCAATCAACTTGTGCTGCATTATCAACTTTTTAAATGTGCCTGCACTTATTCACATTGTTTCAATTTAGGTCATTTTATTATAATGTTGAAATCAAATGTAATGATATATATGGAGTTTTGTATGCACTACAAGGTTTCTACCGGTAGAATGTATGCCATGGAATTTAGAAAGCGGTTGTAATTTAGTATAAAATATGTAGATCATGGAGCGAGAGCTCAGTTAGTTAGTTTACATATACAGAACTAGTGTCTATTTTGGGGATTCAGTTTTTTAAAGTCTGAGCAATTATTCTTATGAATTATAGAGACAAGTAAAAGTAGATGCTTTTTTTGTAGTATTGTTAATATAGAATGATGAGACACCTTTATTTATTGCCCCTGAAAACCCTTTGTAGCCAATCAAGTAACTATACTAAATCACCTTAGTCTCTTTTGTAATTATTGTCTTATTATTATTTACAGATATATTCAAGAAAACTATTCAAAAATCCGCAATGTGGAGCGTGAGCTTGCGAATCTCACGCTTGAGATGAAACTTACAGCCGGGCCCAAAAAATCAGGTTTCTGAAAGTTATTGTTGCTCCTTCCATTATAAGTTTAAAAATGTTGTTATAGTGAAATGACTTTTCTTTTCTTTTCTACATGGTGCATATTTTAAGCACTTGAACATTTGAGGAAGAAAATAGAACAATCAACAGAGAAAATCCGTCTAGCCAAGTTAAAAGAAGAACAGGCCCGGAAGGTATTTACCTTAATGTTCTCCATGTTTCTCCTGCTATTTTCGTGTTAACATTTAAATGGTGTTGTGTACTGCATTATGACAGCAACACTACCCTCTGTTAGAAGAATTCTCAATATCACCCATGATTCTCTTGGATTCTATGTGAAATATTCTGTTATTGATTGAATTAGTCATTACAACTGAGTTGAATCTATTTATAGATCTTTCCGACAACTTGTTGTAGTAGGTCATGATCTAGCACTGACTCACACATGTCAGTCAGTTTGTTGGGTTGCTTATAATTGTTTCTATATATGGTAGACAGTTAATTACAAGGTACTACATTTTGGTGATGAGTATGTGGGGTATATAGGGTGATGTAGGATACCCTGCTGATTCCGGAATTGAGTAAAAGGTTTAAAGGTTTGAATTCTCCACCCAGTCAGTTTGAAGGGGGAGTTGAGTTGCAACCATTGTTTTGAATTGTTGAAATGTGGTGAGAGCATCTGACTTTCTTTTTATTTGGTAAATCCATGTAAATCTGGTGTGTACATCGATGAAGGTGATATAATAGGAGAATCAATGATGGATGTGAAAGGTGCAAGCCCCATATATCACTATAGACTAGTTCAAAAATTTGTGTAAATGGTGATAGAAGAGTGAGATAGTATCTATGAGATTTACCTAGACAACAAGAAGTGCAAAAATCATTTGTGCTTTTATTATTGAAGGGAATATTGCAAGATTTGAGTTCAAGGTGTTGAACATCCACACTTGGATGTCCAAGCCTAGAATGCCAGGTGGAAAAAGAAATAGCATTTTCTGTTGATGCATTTATAACAAGACTGGTAGAAGAAGAAATTCTAGTCCAGTTTGACTGAGCAGGCTAGGAAATTGTAGAGGCCATCCCTTTCAAGCCATCCTTTGAGAAGAATCTCATTGGAAGTCTGACATTTAACAAAACATTGATTAGGATGGAATTCAAAGTAGACTTAATTGTTTTTGGTAAACTGACTAACACTTAGTAGATTTTTGGTGAGAGTTGGAACGTGTAATAGATTATTTCAAACTAACTGAAATTTGGAGTTTAAAGAAGAATTGAATTTTGTGGAACCAGTTGAAAGGACAGACAAACCTTGGCCATGTGCCTATGATTAATCTCATTAGGACCTCTAAAAGGTGACAATTGTTGGATGTTCGTTGAAGGTGACATGGTGAGATGCATCTGAATCAAGGTACCAATTCACTGCACTTGCAGAATCAGAGTTGGCCATCGTTGCCTCTGGCTTGCTTTTGGGGGCACCACTCATAAAAGGCATCATGGGAAATTGAGGGAAATTAGGGTTGATTTTTGAGGAACCAGTTGAAAGGACAGACAAACCTTGGCCATTGCTTGTGATAATCTCATTAGGACCTTCAAAAGGTGACGATTGTTGGATGTTCATTGGAGGTGACTGGTGAGATGCACCTGAATCAAAGTACCAATTCACTGAACTTGCAGAATCAGAGTTGGCCATCATTGCCTCTGGCCTGGGTTAGGGGGCACTAGTAATAGAAGGCATCATGGGAAATTGAGGGGAATTAGCGAAGGTAGGCATGGAGAATAGCTGGCTAACATGGCATAGATGAATGTCGATAGATACTACCAGTGGATGGAGTTTGTGTGCTAGCAGAAGACCAAGGAGAGCTATAGGAGTTAGGGTTATAGGAATTACCCTGTGAGCTTTGAGCTAGAGGTGCATGTGGCATGTAATCTCTTTTGAAGTGATTGAAACAAATGGAAGCATCATGACCAAATTTATGGCAAACCTGGTATTGAATGGAACAACGACTACCACGTCCTCTGCCACCATGACCACCATGATGAGACTTGCTACCTCTCATTAATGAACTAAGTAGAATGTCATCAGAGTTTCTGACTTGGATGTCATCAAAATCAGAGATGGAATTTGCATTGTGATCAAAAGCAGGACTAGTAGATGATGCAAGTTTTACTTAAGGCAGAGATAGTTTCTTGAACCTTTCAGGGCGTGTTTAATGTCCAAGGAGAGTTTCTACTTCTTCTATGGAGATGGAGCCAAAATTTCCACTAATCAGGGATATAGGGGATTCAAAATCATGAGGAAGTCCTTCAAGTATAACATCTAAGTGTTCACGAGGTGAGATTGACTCACCAATTGCGTGAATGGAGCTTATGATTGAATCGATTTTGAGCAACCTTCAAGCCTTTAGTGTCTGAGTTCAGAGCACAGTTGGCATAATTTTGCATTAACATGCTGTTGGAAATATGCATGTATTTTATCCTAGAGTCGCCGCGAGTGTTTGTATCGTAGGACGTGACATATCTTTGGAGATTGTAGATTGAAGCCAAAGGAGTTGATCCTATTGCTCCCAGACTTTGAATTCTTTGGATATTGAGTTTGATTCTGCATCTGCAATCGGTGCAAGCTTGATAGGAATCTTAGGGTTAACAAGGTAGTCATGAAGCTTGTGAGCTTGGATCACTAGCTCGACTTGTTGACACTTTAGGAGGCAGCAGAAAACAAAGTGGGCAAAGACGAAGAATGCAATGTCAGCAATGGCGCCGGCAGTGACGTGGTTGTGAGCACTGTATCGAGATTCTGAGAAGAGATCATTGTGAGGCTCAACTGATACCATGTTAGAATTCTCAATATTGCTCATGATTCTCGAATCAGGTCACGGGCTAGCACTGACCGACACATCTCAGTCAGTTTGCTAGGCTGGCTATAACTGTTTCTAACTGTGTTAGACAGTTAGTTACAAGGTACGACTACTATGCATTAGGTCTGCAGTAAGCTCTCATGAGCTTGCTGCTGTTAGTTAGACTTGATCTATTCCTCTAATACCTTCTACCATGACTTCAGATCTTTTCACTATATGTTAATAAACTCCTGGATGATTGTTAAGTGCTCAAGGCATTGATCTGTTTTCGTGTTGATATAAGTAGTATGCATTTTGACTGGCATGTTCTGCACATTTGTCATTCATATTTACCGAGTAAAGCTAGACGGTGCATCAAGATATATTCTTACTCAGTAATGATCACATCAATAGGAGAGAACATTTTTAAACACATTAGTGATCAGTCCTGATAACTCAGTGCAAGTTTTATGAAATTTACATAAGTAGTTTCCCTCATCCTGTTTTTTTTTTTTATTTGTTGAATGAGGAATACTATATTCATTAAAATAAGATCTCTAAATCATTATTTGTGTGAATAACAAATAAATTGACTGGCTATTTGTTTTCTTTTTCATTTGCTTTTTTCACAGTCCTATGTTCCCATTATTAAGGTGAGCACAAGATATTGGTGTGGTACTGTACTAAATACCATCTAGAACACAAGATCTCTGAATCATTTGTTTTTTTCAATCTTATGCTCCCGTTCGTAGTGTGAGAGATTTGATCCACTAAAATATCAATGAGTATTGCCAAATACCTTTTAAAATATAATTGATGTCTTGAGTGCTTGTGCTGCAGGCATTGGAATCAGCTGAGCAAGCAGTTAAGGATGAGGAAGCGATAAAGGAGAAGCTATGTGAAGATTTGAGCAATTTGGTAAATTGATTGTTGAATAAAGATATAATAATATGCCTACTTTTAAGCTGGTTGTTTGATACTAACAATCTTATATAGGTTCAAGAGAGCAGTCAGTCTCAGTTTTCTCGGCTGGCGGAATTAAAAAGACGATTGGAAGCTTTGAATCCAAGTCACATAACAACTAATCATGTATGTTTTTCTCGCTTTATAAGCATTATTACAGCTGTATAGTTATTGGTGTTTTTCTAAGCTATGCACCTAATTTGTCCAGTCATATTTCGTATTAGACAAGTAAATGTTAAATCATGCACTTGTATTGTGTTAGGATGGGAGATCAGAAAGTACTTCTCAGGATAGTTCCTCTAATCCCAACGCCAGGGAATCAAGTGGGGGATCAGCAGCAAGTGTTAATACTGATCAAAGTAATGGTCAAAAAGTTGCAGTGACAGATAGACCTAATCAGCAACCTCCTAATGAAGGCGAAGGTAGAAATAAAAAGAAAGTCAACTTCCAATTAAAAGGAAAGGGAATCGGTGCTGTGTCCAAGGGTAGATCTTCTGCTCATGGCTGGACTGGTGCCGGCTTTGACGCATGAATTTGGTATGTGGCAGAATAATAGAAGATATCACTGCTACATATATTTTGGGTGTGAAGTCAATTCTTTCTGTACCGGGTATATCATCCTGTCCTCCATTCTTCTTGCTAAATTGGAAATGTTGTCTTCCCTCAATTAGCCAATTGTATTATTTTTCGCCGCAGTTGGTTGACATAGTGATTGACCTTGTGGCTTGGGTTTGATAAATTTGTGAAATCCTCTGCTACAACTTTCAGGCAAGAAAATATCAATATGTTGAGTTGGATTTGCCTTTAGTTATGCAAGCTAACACACATATGTTTTACCCGATAAGTCTTCTGTTATCTTCCTTGTGGTTATATCTGATGAAACAACTGTTGCTGCTTCAAAGACAATGAAGTCAGATCAACTGTGTTTGGATAAGGAGAATCTAGAGTGAAAAAACCGTTGTGTGTGATAGAATTCTACTATGGGATTGTACATTTTTCATTCATTTCAATCTTTATCGTTTACGGGTTTCTCTATACAGTGATGGGGAGGGAGATACACAAAATATGTTCATATTTGACGATGATGAAGGTGGGTTTCAGCAAATGGGAGTGACTTTAATGATATATTTTGTTTACTCCTAAAGAGGAAACTGTAAAAAACTAGTCACTGTTTTTTTTTTCAAAGAGGAGAGAAATAATTTAAAAGCTATTTTTTATATGAAAGGAAATTATATGAAGAAACAAAACGAGGCGAGTTTGCTCATCTTACATCACCATCTATAAGAGAAATTTTCAAGCTCGCGAATAATAATCATCAAAGCCCCGTAGAAGTAATAAAGTTAATTGGTTACCCACAAAGAAAAGAAAAGAATGTCTGAAAATGATGTGCCTCTAAAAGACCAAATTGTATCTTTCATAGTTCATATACTGAATTACCATTCTTAGTAATCGTTAAGTTCCACTCAAGCCACTGCAAAATTTGCTCCAAACATATGGGAATATTTGATCCTTCCAAAAAAGTCTTCACTTTATCGGTCTCTAACCACGTGAATGTAAGTTTCATGATATAAAAATCAAACTTAGTATAAAGATTATCACTAGACAATATAAAAGTCAAACACAGTGATTAATTCCAAAATATTTCTCTTCTAGTCCCCTTTATTTTTCTTCAACCAAAAGCTATCTTATGTAAAAAAAGCACTCCTATAATTAGCTATGGATTTCAAATGAGAAATGGGAAAATGAATCCACAATATCATATTTATGTTAACGATTTGAAGTACTCAATTATACTTATGATGTGAATCCTACTTATGAAGGAGGGAACAAGAGGGCTTTATGGTGCGGAATGAGTGAAAAGTGAATGCCTTATCAACTTTAAGGGTTGAAATACTTATAGCCACGATTCACGGGTTAAGTTGTTGGTGAAAAACCGATTCCAACCCAACTGTTTGACCAAGAACATGGAGATATGGAGACTTAGCCTCCCCTCCTTCATAGGAAGAGAGGTTCCTCCTTGAAGTTATAACAATGACGTTTTTTTTCCTCCTATGATGTAGCAAGACTCGTCTTTGTGTACCCTCAGCTAGGCTCATACCACATTGGGTCAGGTGACCCATGCCCCAGGAGAAATGGTATTGGGCCGACGACCTATGCCCTAGGAGAAATGGTATTGGTTAGACGACCCACGCCTCCTAAGGTTGCCCTAACTTTCCTTATGCTCTCTTATGCCATTTTAAGGTCGAACATGACATGTATCGGTCTCTTCCAAGACTAATCAAAGTTATCTCAGTCCATATTCTCTGAAGCAGAAGACCTAAGAAGAGTGAAGTGATATAAACTAGATAAACAAGAATCCCTTTCTAGAGGGGCGAGTCCCTCAAGCGAAACTTTAAGGGTGAGTCTCTCAAGCAAGATTTGGAGGACAAGTGCCTAAAGTGTGAGAGAAACATGAAGCATTTAATGCTTTGTTATGATGAGTTTGTTTTGGAAGACGCAAATGATGCGAGACATTGGTCAAATTGCTGCGTGAATCTGGGTCGTGGGATGTTCTGCCACCCACTAGTAGGCGTAAACCTAATGCTTGGTAATAAAGGCCTACTCGGCATATGTGCATGGGTTTATAAATAGGCGAGTCTCAACGTTCTTTCCACTTCCTTCTCTACACCTAATATTCCTTCCATTAAGAAGTTGTCTTCTTCACGTTCATCCCTACCATTATCATCAATTGACATACTCAGGTATTGAATCTTTTCTTCTCATTTAACTTTTCCTTTTTCTGGGAATGACGATTATTAGAGAGTTAGATAAAAATAACATCATAAAACCTATTACCCGCAACAGAGTTTTGGAGAAGTTAAGACACTATGTAGAGAATGCGAGGCAGCTTAATGGGATGGTTGACTATAACCTTGTAAAGTTAAGAATGCTTGGCAGTTACGATATAATTTATGATTATAGTAGTAATAATGATAATATTTTTCCATATTCTTTCTTAGGACAAACAATACCACTAATGACATCAAGTTCTTCAAAACGCCCGGGCGCCGAGGATTTTCGAACTTTTTCTACAATTGAGGATAAGATGATTTCCTTTCGTAGGAACATAAATCTATCTAGTTTGAGCGATGACGAAGATATTGTACTAGAATTCCATTCCGAAGAGGAGAAGGTTAATATGACGCCCCCCATTAACTCTAAGGGAAATGTCTTATATATGTATATCCCCATTACTTTATGACTTAGGGGTACTGATTCTCTTTACCGTGTTTAAGTCCGAGATCCTTTGGACCAGTAATGTCACCCTATCTCAAATATTTTGAAACGGATAGGCATTTATAGGGTGTTTTAGATTCTCAGTAACCATCTAGAAGTCGCGCCTATGGTAGGCATCTTTTTCTTGTTCAATGAAACTAAGACTGCAAGCAATGGTGGTTGGGTGACCTTAGTTTCCCTTCTCGGGAGGGTTCTCTTCACCCTTACTTTGAAAAAATACAAGTAATGTAAAAATAGGTTTATGAGAGTAAATATGCGAGATAATCGTTCCATGGCGATGATTGAGAAGATCCGTGAAAAATAATTTCCACTATATTGGACGGATGACCCTGTGTCAATGAAAGAAATTCAACCACGTCTTCTTGAGCGAGACAGAGAAGTAATGTTGAAGGACTCACAGAAGATGCACTCACCCAAACCTAGAAATCATTGAAGTCCACTATTGAAAAGCGTGATAATGCGATGCTGAAGGAGTCGTTGAAGAGTTAAGATGAATCCTCCAAGAAGCTTGGAGAAGAGCTTGCCTAAGTAAAAGACAAGCTTGAAATGTTGAAAGAGTCCACCCAAATAAACTTTATTTTCAAGAAAAAGTTGGAAGAGGATTTGGTCGATGTTAAGGGCGAGGTAGTCGACACTGCTGATAAGGCTATTGAGAGGGTCAAGGCGCAAATAGCTCACCTCTACCCAGACCTGTATTGGAGTGAGCTTGACTTATTCAAAATTGTTAAGGATAGTTAGCTGGTGGATGAGAAAGATGTACTTGATCAATAGTCTACTCCATTAAGAAGGAGAATATCAATACCCCAAAGACCGATAATATCAATAAGTAAGGGCTCATTCACAAAGAAGGTGAGTCCATCCCACCCAACTCTAGGCCTTTGCTTTGTTGTTGTAATTTAGTCCCTAGAAAATCCTTATGTATTTTCGTAACTTACTTATACTGTTTCCCTATGTAGGTGTTTTTGTATTATTGCCTTTTGTGGTTTTCAAGTAAAATTATTTATGCCTTTGGGCAATATGCTTATCAAGTTTTAGTTTTATTGCTTTTCTATTATTCATAGGTTAAAGGCACTCAATATGGCATAGTCCTGAGGGGAAATGACAACTTTCATTATGTTGAGATTTCCTCTTAGAGTGGCCTTAACTCCTCATAAAAAATCCAATAAAATATCATGTTAAGGCAACAACGATTCCTCATCAGAATTCGAGCATAATAACCTAATAAAGAGGTAATGGTTCCTTATGGGAATCAACAAAAGTGCACTAATAAGGCGACAATGATTCCTCATTGGAAATCAAGCGAAATAGTTTATTGAGGTGGAAATAAACTTATATTTGGGCCGGTATTCCCACCATTGCTGATGTTACTAAGGTGACCCGTAGTGGACGTGTGTTTGGGCCGGTATTCCCAAAGAATGTGGAGGATATATCTGTTAACAAGAAGATGGAATTGCCTGTAGTAGAATCTGTTAGTGCTCCAAGGTGTCAGTCTGATGAATCCAGCGGCTTGAAGCTTAATGATGATGATGAGGTACTTAGACTGATCAAGAAGAGTGAGTTCAACGTGGTGGAGCAACTGCTCCAAACCCCCTCGAAGATCTCAATAATGTCTCTGTTGATGAATTCAGAAGCACATAGAGAAGCACTGCAGAGAGTTCTAGAGCAAGCTTTCGTGGAACATGATGTTACGGTGGATCAGTTTGATCATATTGTGGCTAACATCACTTCCTGTAATAATCTCGGTTTCTGTGATGAAGAACTCCCTGAGGAGGATAGGAATCATAACTTGGCTCTACATATCTCCATGAATTGCAAAGATGACGCTTTGACCAATGTACTAG
Organism: Lathyrus oleraceus; assembly: GCF_024323335.1. Taxonomy (NCBI): domain Eukaryota; kingdom Viridiplantae; phylum Streptophyta; class Magnoliopsida; order Fabales; family Fabaceae; genus Lathyrus; species Lathyrus oleraceus. The sequence continues at coordinate 438,562,728 of NC_066584.1, read as the reverse complement.
TTGGCACCAGATCTTCGTCGAATGTGCTGCCAAAGTCAACATTGTTGAAGCTATCATATCAAGGAGCGCCTATGAGATATAGCAGCGTAATCATCAAGGATTTTGATGGTTCACGCAAGACAGTGATTGGTGAAGTGGACCTTCCAGTGAAGATAGGTCTAAGTGACTTCTAAATTACTTTTCAAGTAATGGATATCCACCCGACCTACAGTTGTCTGTTGGGAAGGCCATGGATCCACAAGGTAGGAGCTGTTACCTCCATGTTGCATCAGAAACTCAAGTTTGTCAAAAATGGGAAGCTAGTTATTGTTGGCGGGGAGAAGGCACTGCTAGTCAGCCACCTGTCATCTTTCTCTTATGTTGAAGCTGAGGATGAGGTTGGAACTTCATTCCAAGCCTTATCTATTTCTGTTGAAATGAAAGTTGGGGCACCCATGTCCTCATTTAAAGATGCAAGGAGGATTGTGGAAGAAGGAAATGTTGATCAGTGGGGGCGAATGGTAGAGGTCTCCGATAACAAGAACAAATCCAGTTTGGGTTTCCAACAAGGTTCGACAACTGTTAGATCAGAGGATACGCAACTCAGTTTCCGTAGCGGAGGGTTCATTCATGGAAATGAACAACACTTAGCTATTGTGCTAGGGGATGATGAAGAGGAAGATTGCACCAATTTTATGACGCATGGAAAGGCTTGCAACAATTGGACTGCTGTTGATATTCCTGTTATTATGCATCAATCTAAGTAATTGCTTTTATTTGTTTTTGAAAATCCTTCTCCTATGCCTAAGGGAGAAGTGAGCATAGTTTGGGAATTTCAAATTGGTCATTAATAAAATATAATTTTATTCATCCATATCTATGATGTTTTGTTTTTACTTTTCGCTTTATTATGAAAATGGTAATCACAAAAAAACATAAATAAACAATATAATTGTCCATCTGCATAATATTTGGTCACAAATTAATAAAAATATCAAATTATTATGCAGGTTGGTTTCTAACCCCATTGAATACAATGATCCTTCTCCTTATCCAAAATTTGAATTCCCTGTGTTTGAGGATGATGAGGAAAGTGATGAAGAAGTGAGTGATGATTTGTCTCGTCTTCTTGAGCATGAAGGAAAAGCCATTCAGCCATTCGAAGAGTAGATTGAGCTAGTCAACTTGGGTTCCGAAGATGAGGTGAAGGAAGTCAAGATTGGGTCTCGACTGTGTCCAGATGTTAAGAAGGGGTTGATTGATCTTCTATGAGAATATTCAGATGTGTTTGCTTGCTCCTATCAAGACATGTCTGGTTTGGATTCTGAGATTATGGAGCATATATTACCGTTGAAGCTAGAATATCCGCCAGTCAAGCAGAAATTGAGGAGAACGCATCCTGATATGGCAGTGAAGATCCAAGAAGAAGGGCAAAAGCAGATTGATGCCGGTTTCCTTGTGAGTGCCGAGTATCCACAATGGGTGGCCAATATTGTGCTTGTGTCGAAGAAAGATGGAAAAGTCCGCATGTGCGTCTATTATAGAGATTTGAATAAAGCCAGTCTGAAAGATGATTTCCCTCTGCCACACATTGATATGTTGGTAGACAATACAACTAAATTCAAAGTCTTTTCGTTTATGGATGGATTTTCCGGATATAATCAGATCAAGATGGCACCCAAAGATATGGAGAAGACCATATTCATTACACCTTGGGGAACATTTTGTTATAGAGTGATGCCTTTCGGTTTGAAGAATGCTGGTGCAACTTACAATAGGGCAATGACTACTCTTTTTCATGATATGATGCAGAAAGAGATCGAAGTTTATGTTGACAACATGATTGCTAAATCCATTGATGAAGAGGAACATGTTGAGAATTTGTTGAAGCTATTCCAACGTTTGAGGAAGTATAAACTCCGCTTGAATCCCAATAAGTGTACTTTTGGTGTTCGTTCTGGTAAGTTGCTGGGCTTTATTATCAGCGAAAAGGGTATTGATGTTGATCCTGCCAAGGTCAAATAAATACAAGAGATGCTTGCACCCAAAACTGAGAAGCAAGTCAGAGGTTTTCTCGACTGCTTGAATTATATCTCAAGATTCATTTCACACATGACTGCCACATGTGCGCCTATATTCAAGCTTATTCGGAAAGATCAGTCTTGTGATTGGACCGAAGATTGCCAGAAAGCTTTTGACAGTATCAAAGAATATCTGCTTGAGCCTCCAATTTTGTCTCCACCTATTGAAGGAAGACCGTTGATCATGTATTTGACTGTGCTTGAAGATAGGATGGGTTGTGTTCTTGGTCAGCAAGATGAAACTGGAAAGAGAGAATTTGAAATTTACTACCTCAGTAAGAAATTCACCGATCGTGAGACTCGGTATTCTATGCTAGAGAAGACTTGTTGCGCATTGGCTTGGGCTGCTAAGCGTCTGCGTCAATATATGCTGAATCGTACCACTTGGTTGATATCAAAAATAGATCCGATCAAGTATATATTTGAGAAGCCTGCTTTAACTGGGAGGATTGCCCGTTGGCAAATATTGTTATCAGAGTATGATATCGAATATCGATCTCAGAAAGCGATCAAAAGTAGTGTCTTGGCTGACCATTTGGCTCACCAACCAATTGAAGATTACCAGTCAGTGCAGTTTGATTTTCCTGATGAAGAGATCTTGTACCTGAAAATGAAAGATTGTGATGAACCATTGCTTGAAGAAGGGCCAGAACCTGGTTCCCGTTGGGGAATGGTATTTGATGGAGCTGTTAATCAGTATGGTAATGACATTGGGGCAGTGATTATTACTCCTCAAGGCACGCATTTTCCATTTACATCTAGATCGGCTTTCAAGTGTACAAATAATATGGCAGAATATGAAGCTTGCATTATGAGGCTTGAAGAGGCCATTGATCTCAGAATCAAGTATTTAGATGTCTATGGAGATTCAGCTTTGGTCGTGGATTAGATCAAAGGTGAATGGGATACGAACCAACCCGGTTTGACACCATATAGAGATTACGCAAGGAGGATGTCGCATCTCGAAAAATACGATCCCTCGTGATGGACGCGAAAAATATTTATGTTCGAACAGAGTCGCCACCGAACTTTATTTATCCCAGTGAAGGAATAGGAAAATATCAATAAAACCTTTAGGAAATAGAATAATGGTCGTCGCAACCATATTCGGCTTCGGGAGTGGATTACGTAAGGGGAAGGTATTAGCACCCCTTACGTCCGTTGTACTCAACGGGAACCTTTTAGTTCTAATTTGCGTTTCGAGTGTTAATTTATGTTTGTTTGTTATCTTTGGGTTATAAAATATTAAAAATAAAAGTGGATGAGAACCTCAGAAAGGGAAAAGGGAGGTTTTTTATTAGTGTGCTCGCGAAGATACAGTAATCTCCTGCATACGTATCCTTATGGTGTAATAAGGAAGTCAGAGCATTCGTAGTTCGGGGAACTATGGTTTGTTGGTGTCTTTTAATGAATGACTGTTTAGATCGCATCCTAAAGGCTAAACGTTGGCTTGTCTACTCTCGGCGGAGGCTTAAGCATTTGTTTGTTGTGCGCATCAGAAAGGATTAAATAGTGTTCTTTTTGAAAAGAGTTTTGATCACACGAGGGTGACAAGTGGGATTAATATGTTGGATGTTTTGATTGGTTGATATGTTTTTGGTTGGATGACGATCACTCAGATAGTCGAGTAAGACAACTCGTATCCTAACAGTCGGGAAAGGGAATAAAAGACTCTAGACCACTTTCTTTTTCATCCTTAATTATAGAAAGGATTTGATAATAATTAAGGTGTTTTAAATGGATGACGAATACTCGGATAATCGAGTAAGACAACTCGTATCCTAATAATCGGGAAAGGGAATAAAAGACTCTAGATTGCTTTCTTTTTTCATCTGAGTGATTACGAAAATAAGTTTGCGTATGGTTGATGTATTTTAGCATGAACGACAAATACTTGAATGACTGAGTAAAACAACTCATATCCAACATTTGAAAAGAGGAGTTGAAAACTCAAGACCATCTCCTTTTTCGTATCGTTTGTTAAGAAAATGATTTGATTAGGTTGTATGTTTGCGGAAAAATGACAATAGTTCGACTAACTGAGTAAGAGAACTCGTATTCAACCTATTGAGGAGAGAAGTTGAAGACTCAAAGTCATCTCCCTTTTCATTTAGCTTACTGTGAAAATAATTTGATTTAGTCGGGTTTGAAAGTTGGTATAGGAACGACAATTATTTGACTTACGGTATAAGTTGGTGAAAAATGACAATTGTTCGACTGACCGAGTAAGAGAACTCGTATTCAAACAATTGAGGAGAGAAGTTGAAGACTCAAAGTCATCTCCTTTTTCATTTAGCTTATTATGAAAATAATTTGATTTAATCGGGTTTAGAAGTTTGTAGAGGAACGACAATTATTTGAATAACCAAGTAAGAGAACTTGTATTCAAATAGTCATGGAGAAAAAATTGAAGACTCAAAGTTATCTCCCTTTTAGTTTCTTGTTATAAAAGGATTTGATTTGTTTGTGCTTAAATGGATTAGAAATGACGACCATTTGACTAACCGAGTAAAAAAACTCGTATTCAAATAATCGAGGAGAGGAGTTGAAAACTCAAAACCATCCCCCTTTTCATTTTCAAATGAAGTGTCGTTTAGATGTGATTAAGTATTTTAATTTAACTTTCGATGTCGGATCGAGGTTTTAAAAATTGCATTCTTGTGAATGAATTGAATTTATTTAGTGAATGGTCCATTTAATCGATTAATTAAAACCGAGTAGGTCTTATTGTAAGAAAGCCCAAGAGTACGCCATGTGAGGTTGATGGCGATGCTTTTACAAGCGATCGACTTACATAGGTGTTTTGAAAAACGGGCTCGACTTTGAATCGAGAGGTTTTATTTGAAATCGGCTCGGATTATTTTAAAATCGATGAAAGCGACGTGATTTTGTCACAATTATAACATATTATTTTGTGTACGCTCAAGGTTCAATATAAACAAATAGATAAAGAATAATCATGCACATACACTCCTTAAGATAAATAAACATCTAAATTATGAAGGTCATTTGTGATTCTATAGTCAATTAATTAATTGGATGTTTAACTAATTATTTTATTTTAATTAAATAATAAGTAGTAACAAAAAAAAAAGAATATAACCAAATAATTAAATATTAATAATGATAACAACCATATAATTGTGTATTTATTTTTTAATAATAATAATAGTAATATAATTACATATTTACCATATATATATATAAAAAAATATTAACAATGGTATAATTATAATTTCGAAAATAAAATAAAATAATATTAACAATAGTATAATTATAATTTCGAGAATAAAATAAAATAATATTAACAATAGTATAATTATAATTTCAAAAATAAAATAAAATAATATTAACAATAGTATAATTATAATTTCAAAAATAAAATAAAATAATATCAACATTAGTATAATTATAATTTCGAAAATAAAATAAAATAATATCAACAATAGTATAATTATAATTTCGAAAATAAAATAAAGTAATATTAACAATAGTATTTGTTCTATTCTAAGCTATGGGGGTGTGAACAATCGGGGAACATGGGCCTAAGAGCAAAGGAACAACCCATGAAGGGTCTGGTCAAACTTGTTGACCTAGGAGGCTTCTTTTTCTGAACGGTGACAAGTATCCAGGGTTGGTGACACACCTCACCGCCACCTCACCAATATCAAACACGGTTAAAAAAGAAAATAGGAAAATAAAACGTCATTTATTCAAAAGCTTTTCTCTCTCTTCGTACCAAACTCGAACGAAAGGGCTCTGTACAGAGCGCCTCCTTTCACGAACCCTAAATTTCTTCTCTCTTGGAGAAGACGATCGGAGGCGGCGGCTCACGGCGGAGCCTCCGCTCTTCTCCGTCGCTTCACTCTCTCTCTTCCCTAACTCTGTTTCATGAACCACTTCCCTCTTTCTCCTTCTCATAAGTTCGAGCCACACGACATAAAATCATACGAAAACAAACTCAACCGAAAAATCTACAAAAAGGGAACCCATGGAGGAAGATAGAGGTGAATCATTTACCAAATCGGAAGTTCTGAAAATCTTCGGGTTCGGTGAGATCCTCCGGATGCCGGCAACGGTTCTCTTCGGCGAGCGACTCTTCAGTGAGGTGAACTACCTTCCTCTTGCTTTTCCGTAAGTTTTTAGTTTTTTTTTTGAGAAATTTCTTGTTGTTGTGTTCTTTATGGTTTTTGAAAGAAAACTCTGTTTGTGTTTAGGTTGTTCTTGATTTTGGGTTTTGAAGAAAAATAACTTTGGTGTGTTTATGTTGTTCTTGATTTTGGGTTTTTGAAGAAAAATAACTTTGATGTGTTTATGACTGTGTTTGCTGTTATGTTTAGAGTTTCTTTTTTGAAAAATCTCTTACTGTCATCTGTTGTTCTTAACGCCTCATCCACGTTTTATGAAGAATTTTATCAGTTTTAAAAAACTCTTTTCTTTTTCAATTTGTCATCCCAGATAATGTGGGATTTGATTTGTTCTTATTTAAGCCATTGTTGCAATGCCTTTTCAGATGTTCCAATTAATCCTCTGGATAAAGCTTTGAACTTAGTAATTTGATTAGTCGTTTTTTCAGTTTTTTAAGTGCTTTTAAAAAGTGCTTTTTAAATAAGCTATTTTTCTCTGCAGGTTTCAGCTCTGAGGTGGCTTTGATGGAATGGGAAGAAAAAAATAGGTTGTAGGACAGTACACTTGGAGGCGTGCTAGTCTTGGCCATTAGTATTACGGACCTTTTTGCAGCAAATTCTACTTAGTTAAAATATAACTATTTAGTTTAGTTTTTTTTTAAGGACAAAATGTGTATTTGGACTTATGTAACTTATTGAATTAAAAGTCTAATGACCATTAATAATTATGTATTCAACCTTTTAATCTTTCAAAATTTAACTCAATATTTATTTATGCTAATCAATTTCAACTTTTAAAAACAACAAATTTCTAACTTAAGTATAATGACTTAATTTAAAAACAAATTTCTAATTTAAGTATAATGACTTAATTTTAAAAACAAATTTCTAAGTTAAGTATAATGACTTAATTTAAAAACAAATTTCTAATTTAAGTATAATGACTTAATTTTAAAAACAAATTTCTAATTTAAGTATAATGACTTAATTTAAAAACAAATTTCTAATTTAAGTATAATGACTTAATTAAAAAACAAATTTTTAATTTAAGTATAATAACTTAATTTAAAAACAAATTTCTAATTTAAGTATAATGACTTAATTAAAAAACAAATTTCTAATTTAAATATAATGACTTAATTTAAAAACAAATTTCTAATTTAAGTATATTGACTTAATTTTAAAAACAAATTTCTATTTTAAATATAAAAATCTAAATATGGGACTTTTAATTTAAAAACAACACAATTCTATTTTATATACAAAAATCTAAATATGGGACTTTAAAAAACAACACAATTCTATTTTAAATACAAAAAATCTAAATATGAAACTTTTAATTTAAAAACGACACATACATGTTTCTAAAAAAAATGCAAATTTCATTTTGGGAACCTATGAAGAACTTAGAACTTGGTATAAATATTTGGGATGTGTAAACGGACTAGTAAATAATGATCATAGAAATAATAACGTGGCTCTTAATACTTACTAATAGAAAAAATAGGTTTTGGATTAGTAATGTAAAAAGATTCAAACCACATTTTAGATTATGAACACACTTATGCAAATGGTCCTTTGAAATAAAAAGATCTCATGGGTAAACCACAAACGACCGGACAAAATTGGGGCATGACAGAGGATTTCAACTTTCTTTACAAAGGTTGAGTTTCATCATATCCCTCGAGATGAAAACCAGATGGCAGATACTCTTACAACGTTGTCATCAATGATTATGGTAAAATATTGGAATGAAGTTCCCACCTTGATTGTGATGCGTCTTGATAGGCCAACTCATGTGTTTGCTGTTGAAGAGATCAGAGACGAAAAGCCGTGGTATTATGACATCAAGTGTTTCCTCCAAAGTCAGATTTACCCGCCTGAGGCATCTTTGAAGGATAAAAGGACTTTGAGAAGATTAGCCGGAAATTTCTACCTAAATGGTGATGTGCTTTACAAGAGAAACTTCGACATGGTTCTGCTCAGATGTTAAGATAGACACGAAGCAAACCTGTTGATGACT